>NC_142541.1:5565000-5800000 GCF_056151865.1 Erythranthe guttata
CATTTTTACAAAAAAAACCGTGGTCAAAATTTCGACGAGTAAAATGTCGATTTTTTCTCACAAAAATTGATTATCCAGTGTCGAAAAATTGTGGAAAAATTAATAATGTATTTTTCTTACAAAAATCGACATTAGTGTGTCGAATTGTATGTGTTACAAATTTTTAAATAAATTCCCCATGTTTCTTTCATATAATTGTACCTAGCGCGTTAGTGGAGTTAATGTGAGTATGTAACTAGCTTTGGAATATGGAAATGAATTTACCAACTATGACGAGTTGCAACGACAATTTAGTCATATGGGTGCACGAGATTGGTAGGTGACTAGGAATGGTAATAATAGCGAAGTCTTCAAACCCAGGGAACAATAGATGTAGAAGATCGTATGTTACTTGCATGCGAGTGTGTGGGTGAGTATCGTGGCAAATAAGTACTCGGTCAAGATGACAAAGAAAAAGAAAAAAAGGCAAACAAACTCAAGGAAATGTTGGTGTTCGTTTGAGTTGAAGGGCACAAAATTAGGGATGGGTGATGAAGAAGTTGAGTGGATATTAGGAGTCATACGTGGTCCTCACAGTCACTCAGATTTAAAAAAAAAAAATCAATTTTCCCTGAAAAAATAAGGACATTGTGGTGAATGGTGGGAAAGTTCGAAATTTCATTATTAATCCACAAAACGGGTCTACTACGACAACTTAATTAGTAATACATTGAGAGGAAAAATATAAATAAAAAATATAAAAGGCGACACATCGATCATTATGCAACTAGTTTGCAAGAGTTCTTGTTATGGTGTCCCACCCCCCTACATCTGCCACACCTAATAGTACAGGGGACCAATTCGCCCCTACTTGGAATCCTTTTCCTCTTCGGCCTCCCGCGATGAGTTCGATGTTCAGGTGGGCCTATGAATGCAGCTACATCATCTGTCGCCGGCTTCACAAACGGAAATATGGTCGGGGAATAGCATTGGATGAATGTCGATTTATAAAAACAGTGATTGACGTGTTGGTACGCGCCACCCATATAGTGAAAGATTATAACTGCAGCATGCACACACGGTATACCATTTATTTTGCCACATTCTGCAAGAGCATGTTCCCGAGCGAACATCAACAACAACATTCGGGTTAGAAAAAAGCTCCCTCCCACACATAATCGGACGACGTCTTCACCTGCCAAGATCTGCCTTTATCAACCAACAACCTCATCTTTTTATCAAAGGTGTCGCACAATAAAGTTGGCCAATCATACCCCTCACCTAGTCTATGTGACATCTGCGCCATCACCAATATACGAATGCCATCAATTAAATTCATTATCTGAAGTAATCTTCCCATCCTAATTTGTGAATTCCACGATTCACAACCATTTGACGTCATCTGGTCATACCGTTGTCCTACGAAATATGCGTTGGACCACTTATATTTAGGGGCATCTAATAGAAATTTACAACCTTTGGGTCCTCCCGTTGCTCGCAGCATATGCGCAATATTCAAACTATTTGAGAATTGTGTTCCGATAATTCTTAGTAGCACCCCTAAATTTATCTTTGAGATTCAATGTTAAATGTTTATAACAATATCCATGCACACAATCCGGGAACACGTTCTTGACACCTTGAAGAATGGCGTGGTTTCTGTTGGAAACGAAGGCTAGCGTTCCGTCCGTCCCTATTGCAACATTAAAATATTTTTAAAACCAATCCCAGGTGTCGTTAGTCTCTTCACTAACAATTGCGAATGCGATTGGGAATATACCTGCAAGTGAATTACATGAAATGGTAGTATTTTTATGATAATCTTTTTAATAAAGAACGATGACAAAATCAATGAAAATTACCTTCGTCACCATCCTTTCCCACAATACTTAGTAGAATTCTTTCATACTTGCCCTTAAAAAACGTACCATCAATCATAACAACTGGACGGCACAGTTTGAAGCCCACCAAGCAAGAAGCAAATGAAAAAAAACATCGGCGAAAGATAATTTTGACCTCATCAACTTCAAGATGGAAAACACTTCCTAGATTTGCACGCTCCGCTTCTCGAAAATACGCGGTGAGGTACGAATACGAAAGCCCATGATCGCCACAAATCTTGTCCATCCCGCCATCGGTTGATCTCCACGACACATATTATGTTATGTCAAGCCCGTAATTTTCTCTTATCTGTGCTTGAATTTGACGACGAGTAATGGACGGCATCGTTCGGATATAACCATCGATGAGTTCCATGATTACATCTGAACTAACGTGCTTCTTACTAGTAGTGCCGAAAAACATGCCACATCTATGGTTGTTGTTGTACTTACGAATGTATAAGTAATTATTAGACTTGTCTACAGACGTATGTATCCTCTACGGGCATTGCTTTTCATCCTTAAATTGACATTCAACCGCAACCCTGGATGTCTCATTCTTCAAATACACGTAATCAGACCCAATCTCCACCGAAAACATCACAAGCGACTTCCTAAACTCATTAGCACCACCAGCAAATTCTTGGCGTTCATGTTTAATTGATTAAGTTAGCCCATTCCGCATTCAACAATCTCTTGCCGTTACCTAGTGATACGTTTACAATGTTTTGATGTTCGCTAACGAAGGCAGCCTTATCGTATTCGACCAATGTTACGATCGGCTGCACATGTTGCGTTTGGATACGATCAACTGGAATGGCATCCACAATTTCCTGTTTCTTTACGGTTACCTCGACACGACCAACACCAATCTCACGCATGATGAACAACATTGAGGTCAAATCATCGTCGTTCGCAAGGATGCAGTCGTCATACACGTCGAACTTATAAGACAACGTGAAGTTACGTCCATTGATCGCGTCCCACTTTGACCAATCATACTTTATCAGCGAATAAAAACCCATGCGATCAGACCATCGCTTTATTGCAACAATCCCTCAAAATCTCAACACAAGGGTCACATTGAAATTCATGTAACTGCACAAATAATAACAGAGTAAGGGATTGAAAAAATAAAAAAAATTCATGTTATTAACAAGGGAAAAAAACAGATTACCGCGGATGTGTTGATGGGAAATTACAGTATAAATCTGACATGTACGAAAATAATACTTAAAACAGACATGTAACTTCGAAAACCGGCATGATGGGAAAACCACTCTATAATTTGAAAAATCAATCTACTGGTTGCTAACAACAACATAACAATGAAGGAAAAAAAACATGTGCACCCATATTAATATTATTTAGAACAGTGATCAAACCACGACTAGTATGAACTTACACATATCGCGTAAAGCCACGAAAACCCCTCTGTATTTTCTTTAGCCGCCTTTCCTGCTCATGCAATCAGATCACAAATTATTAGTGTAAAAATACTCATTACGTTGAAATGGTTCTCTATAATCAAGGGACAGGATCATGGGATTATTTGAGAAGGTGATGTTAAGACATAAACGGAAAATATATTACATATTTTTTTTTCAATCCTAAAATATACAGTTAGGGGTATAATTGTGATAATTTATTACATTTTATTAATAAATGCTGAATTGAATTTTATCTTAAAAAATTGAAAAAAAAAATTAGACTCATTGTAATTACACTTGTGTGATGGTGATTTTTGCCAATTTAAATACAAAATTCCGTGCTTCGTACTCTAAACTTTAAAACCTTACTATTATGTGCTTCTTTACACGGAATTCTTCAATTCATTTCTTGCTCAATAGCACGAAATGCGCATGTTTCGGAAATTATTTGAAAGAGTTGTGATTTATACTGTATTACAAATAAAATAAAGTCGCATCGTCGTAAATCAGTAAAAAGAGCACTATGAATAACATTTCAGTTCTTTATATTATATTGGAATTTGAATTTGTTAAATTGGTTTTTGAAAACAACTCACTATTATTAATTTCTATGGTGATTAAAATAAAAAAATAAAAAAAAATATTATTAGTTTACTGAAGTTGAAATTATACTAAAATTACGAACAGTAAACAGTTGCGGTGGTCATCTTTCTCCAATTATTCCAAATTGCCGCGTGAAACTTTTTTTTCATTCGCTCTCTTTCATTTCAAATCGCAAAACTAAAACCCCTCTGAAAACACAGTAACCGCATTTCACACCGAAAACACGCAGCAACGAATCGCCATTGATAAATGGGGAGAAAGAAGAAGCAACGGCAGAAACAATCGCAGGAAAACAGCAGCACCGCCGCGGAAAATCAACCAGATTCGTCCAAGTCCGTCGGAGACTGCACGAGCGGAGAGAATTGGGACGAATTTCTCAACGAAATTGGCAGCGATGATTCCTCCGAGTCGTATGCCGAGTGGCCCCAACTCGAGAGCTTACTCACGGAGCAGCTCTCATCGTCGTCGTTGTTACCGCCGGAAACCGCCGGAGAGGCGCCTCCGGCCGTACAGGCGGCGGGGATGGCGATTTTGGTGCCGAAATGTGGGAAATCTGAGCTGTCTGAGCATTTGTATGATGCTGGGTTTACGAATATAACGAACCTGGATTTCTCAAAGGTGGCGATTGCTCACATGTTGAGGAGGAACCTGAGCGAACGGCCGATGATGAAGTGGCGTGTTATGGATATTACCAGAATTCAGGTAATTTCTGGTTTTTCTTCTTCATCTAAAACAATGCAAAAAATCACTTCATTAATTGATGATATGTTATGTATTCTCATTGTTTTCCTATTGTTGTTTTTTGGGATGTTTGAGACCTAGTTTCAAAATGCTATAATAGTTTTAACTTATATGTGTTACCTTGAGATGGTTTGTATACGGGGGTTGAGTTAGACGAATAGGTTGACTAGAACGTTGACTTGCTGAGTTTGTGGAAATGTTGGTGCAGAAAAATATAATTTGAATTACAGTTGTACTGGATTGGAATCCAGTAAATAGGGCAACTTAAAAGCTAGTAATGATAGATTTTTTTCGATCTTCTTATTTTGTTATCATATATGCAAACACTGAGAACTTTGGAGGAAAGTAAGCAAACTCCTTGAATGTCTTTTCCCCCTTTGATTGGGCCGAATTGGCATTTTCTCTGCACGAGCACAAAACGAAAATTTGTATAAAATTGTTAACGTGGAATTAGTGCTTACATAACTGACTGCACATCCAAGTTTCTGGTATTTGAAGAATCCTGTTTGTATCTTTAGCTTTCAACAGGTTGTTCTCTAATTCTCCTATCTTTTACCGATGTTTTCGCATATTTTAATGAATAAAATCTATTATTTTGATAGATGATTTAGTTATGGTTCCTTGGTTAAAATAAATCCCCCAGTTTCTGTGGTTTCTATGGTTGATTACCAATCACCAACGCTACTGATGGATAGTTGTACATACAGAAAATGTAGGACTTTATTCAATTAAATTACAGTCAGTTATGTTAGCTATTTTTTGCTAAATTTGCATACTGTCTTTTAATATTTATTTCGTCAAATTTGCAATATAAGTCGTTATGCTTCTGATTGGCATATATTTTCATTCACGTTATTTTGAAGTACTTGAATACTTGCATCTAGCTGGGTATTCATGATATTGTTTCATCAATGCCAAATTATCATTTCTTTTTTTTTTTTGTTTCCGTTCAGTTCGAAGATAAGACCATCGATGCCATCATCGACAACGGAGGATTGGATGCGTTAATGGTGCCTGAGCTTGGCTCTGGATTAGGGAGACGGTATTTGTCTGAGGTGTATTATTCGAACGTGAAACCGACTTGCATCTTGTTTTTTTGAGTCGTCCAAAAGCTTGACTTATCTTGTTCTTTTTTTTTTGCATGACCAGGTAAAAAGGCTTTTAAAAGCTGGCGGAAAATATATTTGTCTCACCATAGCAGAATCCCGTGTGTCAGGTATTGTTCCTCGTATTCAAATGTTGTAATTAAAGATATGTTCTGTGCAGTTCTGAGCTGTGATTATCCTTTTCCATCATATGCCTTTTTCTCAGATATACTTTTCTCCATGTTCCGATTTGGATGGAAAATGAGTCTTCATACCATTTCTGAGGAACTGCAGACCTTTATGGTGGTCATTGAGAAAGATATTTGTGCTTCTGTTCATGAGATATCAGTCATGGATGAATACTCTGTTGAATCTCATGGTAATCAGGTAAAAGCACTTTCAGCTTTCTGTTCTTTTACGCTCCATTTCCCTTTCAAGGAATGAAATAAGTTGAAATAGTTTTTGACGAAACAGTATTTTATACTCACAGTTTCTTCTCCATACATTCAGTATACATGCTAATCAGATGCTTTAGGCTGAATGCTTTTGATGCTTTTTGCTAGTTCAGTTCAACATATTGTTTACTGTTATATCTGTGAAAAGAGATTTAATCTTTTCAACGTATTTTAGGTTTGTGAACTCTACAATGCACTTGAAAGAGAAAGAAAGTTTCGGTCAGAGTACTGCAGTGGCTGTGATGTATTGTATTCACTTAAAGATCTGAAGCTTGGGGCGAAAGGAAACCTTAAAGAGCTTGAAGAAGGTCGTAGGATAAATCTTATTTTAGGTGAACCGGAAGGATCCCAGTTTTATAAGGGTGTACTTATTGATGCTCAGCAAAATTCAGACCCTTTCTTATATCACATTGCTGTATTACCCGTTCCACATGTAAGTTCCAAATGGCTCTTTATTTTACTTATATTCTGTGGTGCCACTCGGTTCAGTAATGTTTGAAATTAGACATCTTTGAACTTCTTTGTTTGTTATAAACTACTTTTTTTGGGTAGAATCTCATCCAGTCATTTAATTTATCATTCAGCTGTTTTCAAAAGGATAATATTGGTTATGTTTTTTTTTTACCATTGTACTTATGCCAACTATAGCAGCTACAACTAGCATGCACCGTTTTCTGCACTGTTTTTCATTTATTTATTACGTTTATCATTTCCTTGTTTTTTCAGTGATTTCGATTGTCCAATTTCAAAGTATTTGATATACCTTGAAACTTTAGTTTTCTTGTTCCCTATTAGTAGTTTGAAGGTGTCCCTTAAACTCTTTTTAAAAAGTTTGCGTTATTTAAACTAATTTGAATGCCAGTTGTGGTGTGACTAAATTTTTAATATCAGATACGAGTTGATGACTGGATCTTCTCATCAGAAGAAGGACAAAAGAACCTTATCGCAAACTCGAAGGCGTCTAGATTACTGATCGTAAGATGTTTCCTGGACGGATAAACTTAATTTAATTTCTTCCTGTATCTTGTCTTTTTGTATCTCACCTTTTAATTATCAAAATTTTGCATTGTTTTAGATTTTACTAGATTCTAGCAATTCTTGTGTTCCTAAGGAGCTTATCCAGGTAATATCCAACTGTATTTTCAATAGCTATAAGTTTCTGGCTTGCATTACATTTGATGACTTATTATCCTTATTTCAGAAATATCTCACTCCTTTAGTCAGGCAATTGGCTCCAAGAGAATGTGATGATAGCGATACATTTCCGTAAGTGCTCATCAGCAGCTATATATCCACTAATATGATATCCAATATTAGATTTCACCATCAATTCGCCTTGGCAAGTTTATAAATATTTGAAAACCATAGTTTGTTCTGGATAGAGGCCTTGATGCCTTGCATGTGATTTTAGTTTTAGTCAATAACATGTGTTGTGATATTGGTATCATGTGAGTGTTTAACACTTGAAAAGTGATATATCGACATTTGACGTGTTTTTTTTCTTTTTGTAGCTTACAAGTTTGCATCAGTTAGAACCATTTTTATTTTGTATCTGTCATCTTTTTTAGATGTAGTTACAGTCTTAAATGTGCAAGTTCTCCTACTAAAATGGTATAATAATTTGGTTCGGGTATGGTACCTAGAATACTGTCTATGTGAACCAGTTCTCAGTTTAACTTTCGTCATATTTTGACAATCAATACACCGAGCAAGTTCATACAAATTTGAAGACCATAGCATGTGTTTTGGGATTGCTATTATGATAGCATCTTTGAGAAAACCATGTGATTACATTTTCTGTAAGAGGATCAAAGAACTGTATGATACATGCAATTTTTGCCATTTTGTTGGGGGAACAAACAAATAAGCATTTGAAACAAAGGAGAGTGGAAGATGGAGAAGCATTTAATAGATGGCATTTCTGTACATTGAGTGGAATTATGTTAGGTGCTTAAGATTCAACAAATTTTAAAGCAGATAGGGCTGGTTGATTGGCTTCTTGGTTTCAGAACTTTATCTTTTTTTCACATGTAGAGGGTATGATAAATGGATCTTTTTGCAGGTTTATGCACATAAATGACGGAACTTATCAGCGAGAAGTTGTACATCAGGTTGCATAGTTACTATGTCTTGTAATATTCTTATTTTACAAGATCTCTAATCGTTGTTCTTGTCCCTTCATGTTTAGAATACCTAACTTCTGTAGTCTGGTTCTTTTGAGTACCCTAATTACAAATTTAATATGCTCATAATGGTAAACACCGGTACTATTCTTATTTGATAGAAATTATAATCCAGGCATTTGACCTGGGAAGGAAGATAATAATACATTTGACTTGAGACCTTGACTGATCCCTTCTTGTTCTATGATATCGTCTATGCGGCTCTAAGTTCACATCTCTTTTGTTCATTTTCGATGTTTCTTTGGTTTGGTTAATCCAGGTTACATCTGCCTTGGCGGGTACAATTGTTGTAGATGAAGCGATCTATCTTGACCTTGATCAATATGATGAAGATCTTGATTTGGTATCTGACTATAGAGATCTGATATTCCGCCGCCTTACTTTTGAAAGATCCGCGAATATGGTGCAATCAGAAGCTCTTTTAGCAGGTCAAATAGAGGGGAAAAAAGTGAAGAAAGGAAAGCAGAGATCTTATTGTCGCCCATCTAGGTCTTACGGTGAGGGCCCGCTTTGTGCTCTTCTCTCACTCATTCCTCTTTAAATAATGAAAATCTTAGTCGAAAATTAGGCATGTGTTGTTCACTTAGAAAGCAATTTTTTAAAGTTCCTGGTTGGTTGTATCTTAAATTGGAGGCATTTTAGTGGCTGAGATTGGACATATATCTAGGCGTTTTAGTAAAACCGGTTCTAGTGAAGCTTCTTTTCGTACTAACAATATGAAACTAAGTAGCAGTGCAGATTGTTAGTGAAGTTCAATCTGTTTAAAGTTCGTCAGAATCTCTAAACCCCAAATGTTTAATAGGATTCATCCACATCAGGTTCATGTTTCAAAGGGAGTTTATTTTGATAATGCTCCAGCTCAAGTAATTTGGTATGTGTTTTCTCTTTTAGATACTAGGCAAAGAATTGTCTGTTGGTGCATTTGTCAGGTTTCTGTAGTGAGAATGATAAGAACTATGGATTATTCGCAGAGAAGTTTCCTTGAGATGCAAATAGACGAATAGCCGCAACTTCTAGTGCAGTCCTCACTGTCTTATTTTAACGTTTGCAGTATAAGTAAGAGTCACAATGGTATTCAGCTCTGTTTATCGTCCTTCTTGTCTTTGTTATGAAGGGAAAGTTGATCACAACTATTTGGTACGTCCGTACCACAATGTGATTATTTCTGGATTGATGTTAATTTCTCTACATCTGAAAGGATCTAGCTCCACTGAGTGCATGGTGAGCCATCTACTTTCTCCTGAAAGCATAATGAATCTTGATTTCTGCTTCCCCCCCATCCCCGCCAAACAAAAAAGCACAGGAATAAAACTAAAACAGTACTATGACCAATATTAACAATAACAGTAATGGTGTTATATAGAATTCGTAATTGCATATCAATATCTTCTTGCTAAAGTGGAACTCTTTTTGATTATATGAGTTTTATGCAAGAGAGCAAGGATATCAAAGGCTTGCAGTTGATGTCTAAATTTTGAGTTCTAAAGTTAAAATCATATTATCACTAGTTATTATATAATTATTATAAGCTCTCATACTGAAGGTGCCTTTTTACCCTTTCCCAGTTCGAAACAGTGGTTATCGGTATTGGAGCGGGATTGCTTCCTATGTTTATGAAAAATTGGATGCCTAATCTAAACATTGAGGTATAATGAAATTCTGAACCACTTAATTTGTACCATTTTTATTCTGCTACTATATGTCCTCATGCAAGTTCTTGATTTCTTCACAGGTTGTCGAGCTAGATCAGGTGGTTTTGGATGTTGCTAAAGAACATTTTGGTTTTAAAGAAGATGAGAAATTACGGGTAAATACTGTATTAACTCCTGGGTTTTTGTTTTTACTAACTAGATGCAAATCGAAGGCCTATACGGTTTTCATCGTAACGAGATTTCTCCATTACGTTTTCTTGAGAAAGGTTTTTAGATTAAGATAAATATTTGTAGGTGTAAAATGTGAGAATGTGTTTTGTTTAGTATCTTCACTGGATTTCTTCTGCAAAATGTGATCAAATTTAAATATGGGGCATGAGGAAATGGGGAGGAAATGTTTCAACAATCTATACAGTTTGATCACAAAGAGTATTTATGCTCAATTGCATTAATCTCTTTTTTTTTAGGACTAGGATGTAATATTTTGTCTATGCCTTGTTACATTCTAATACTATTATGTAATTATAATTTTTATCACTGCATTTGTTTATTTATTTAGTTGCTATTATAGTTGTCATTTTGTTTGTTGGTTGTGGGGTGAGGGGGGTGCATTCTCATCATACGAGTTCAATGTTGAAGAAACAATTGGTTAACTTTTTTACGCTGTAAAAATACACGTGTCATGGTTCTGAAATCTTAAAAGAAGCTAATATTCTTTCCCTGTTGCCTTTATTTCTTATCTTTCCTCTTCAGGTACGTATAACTGATGGAATACAGTTTGTGAGGGATAAAGCAGATTCTGGGGCAGGTAGCAAAAAGTTTAAGTCGATTGAACGAACAAAGAATGATATGCTCAACTACGAGTTACTGAAGGTTTGCACTGTACTGTGGTTCATGCAGAAGGAGAATCCTCTTCCAAACTAGACATACTCATAGTTGATAAGGACGCGCCAAACTTAAGGCAATTATGCAGTGGCTTTTAATATCATCTTTATTAATCTGATCTGTCGAGTTTTCATTTGTTTCATCTTGTTACTTTTCTTGTGCCAGTTCTGCTTTGATCTGCCCTGCAGCAGATTTTGTTGAGGAATCTTTTCTTCAGAACGCAAAAAACTCCCTTTCCGAGGAAGGTTTATTCATCATTAGGTTGGCCTCGAGGTCCCCAGCTGCGACAACTGCAGTATATTCGACTTTAAGGAAGGTGAGAAGGCCACAAATTAAAAGGAAGATGATTCGAAAATCATTTCATGTATAAGCCTTTTTTTTTTGGGTGGCAGGTATTTGGTAAAAGCCTCCTCTACCTCAAGCTTGACGATGATGTCAATGAAGTAATATTTGCCCTGAAGAACGAATCTCCGATCACGGAGGAGGATCTTTCTAAAGCTTGTGATGAACTTGAAAGATCATTAGAGGTGGTCACACGCAAGTGGGGCAAAAGAGTCATAAAGGCCTCAAAATTGATTCAACCACTAAGATGATGAAGAGAAAACATGTTTTTTTTCTTTTGCTGTAAAGTTTTGAGAAATATTACGCAATTCTCGATTCGTCTTGGGATATTAGGTTACATATAAGAAAATATATATTCAAATTGCAGCTTTACATAAAGGCGAGGAAGCAACCAGCTGTTTCACATTTCCATATCTTCATTTCGTCTGAATTAGCACAGGCCAGAATGCGGTGCATCGCCTACTCAAACGATCTAGTATTGTTTAGTTGAACTATCCGATTAGCAGCTTGTGTACATTTCTCTATATGGTTGCGACCGGTTTATTCATTGCATTATTCATATAAGATAAATTTGCGTATTTGGCTTCAAAATGACAAAAGCACTCATGGTACAGCTATTCCCTTTAATTTCGACTTTTGATTATCTATAATCTGTTGTCATTTTAAATATTTTGCCCAACTGAAAAATATTTTTTGTTTTTTTGAGGAAAAAACCAATGCATATATTAGGCTAATAAAAATCCCTATCTAGAGGAAATTGCAGCATCAAAATTTACCTTCATTGTACCCGCTGACGGAACATTGGTAAGGTGTTGATTCGCTTTAGGTGAGATGGCCAACAACTGTGCTTGTTGGAACGAAGTCTGGAAAGAAGAGCACCAGCCCACAAGTTCCTTCAATTTCATCCCTTCCTCGCCATGTAACATTCTCAATCCGCTTCGATATGATTTTGTGATAGCATGATTTCACCGGAAATCTGCCCGTATTTGTATGGGCCAAATAATTTTGTCCGTCGCCAAAAAACCGCCAACAGGAACCGCTAGGGTTCTATACACATCGATAGGCCAAAAAAGTCGAATTAATCACACTCAAATTCCATGAATTACTTGATTAATAAATAAGATCTGAAACCGTATGCAGAAATGCCGAAGAAAAAGAGCGTGTGGTAAGAATTCTAAAATTACAATCATCCATTAGCCATAGGCCCCCCAAATCAAGGTGTGGCCATGCGATGCTTCGCCAAGTTGCCGTTTCGCGGTCGTGATCCCGGAACGGCAGACCAAAGATCTCAATGAGGGAAGTACGAGCTTTGATAATTCTAGACAGAAGAAGCTCCGGTTGTGTTAATATTCTCGACCCTTGTTTGGCTAAAAGAGCTAAGTTAAAACATTTGAGATCATAAAAACCCGTACCCCCTAACTCTTTGGCAAAAAACACATTTTTTTTCCGGGCCACCCAAAGCATTGGCCGATCCGTACCATTTTCCACCAAAACCGTTGAATTGCCGACTCAACCTCTCGAATAAGTCCTTGTGGGAGAAAAAAAACTCATAATGTTGGAAGGAATTGCTTGAAGTACCGCTTTAATTAAAACCTCTTTTCTAGAGACAACTGTTTTTCTCCCCATCCTTTGATTCTAGCCCATGTACCATCTCTGAGGAATCTGAAAATATCCTTTCTTCATTTTCCCATTGATGCCGCCGGCATTCCCAAGTATTTCCCATTCACACAGCTTTTCCCGACAAAGTAGGCTACTTAATCGACATAGCCACTCGATCTTGGAAATCTCATCTTATTGATGAGATCTTTTGGCCGGTAAACAAGGAAAGAATCATGGTTGTTCCCGTCGAAAGCCTACTTGCAAAAGACAAACCCATTTTTGACATTTGTCAAAAACGGGTCAATTTACGGCAAGAACATGCTATCAAGCTCTAGTTTCACAACAGTCAAGAGAGCAGCGCACTCGTGACGAAAAGAGAAGGATCAGTGGTGAGTCAAATTCTTTGTGGAAATTTATATGAAACCTAAAAGTGCCCCCGATAATTAGGGTTTTCATATGGCGAGCATGCTTGGACATTCTTCCGACCAATGCGGAATTGTTTCGTCAGAAAATTGGTTCTTCACCTTATTGCACGGTCTGTACAAATAAAGGTGAATCTATTATGCATGTTATCTGCAAGTGTCGGGGAATGGAGGATGTGTGGAGATCCACCCGTTTGATTTACATATCGTTGGAAATTTTCCCTCCGCTCGAATTCCTTCAAAAATCAAACCGGAAGGCTGAATTTCTGCTGGCAGTTGTGATTAGTTGGAAGGCGTGGGAACGACATAACCTAATTTTGCACGGAGAAGAAAAGGCTAGCGTCCATGAGGTAACTCGGCGCCAACATCAATCATCTTGGTTGAATCCACCCGAAGGAATTGTGACGATCAATATTGACGCGGCTTTCCCTACAAGTAAAGCTTTTTACTTAATTGCGATGGTGGTTGTTGTGTTTCCACTCGAAGAATCTTACTAAATAGATGATCTCAGAAACACACAAAAATGTTAGAACTGAGATTACAAACATAGATAAACAAAAGTAAATAGAAAATGAAAGATCAAAGATACTAGTGAACAAATTACAGCTCACCCTTCCAAACCGATTCACACCAGAGATCCACTAAGGTCTCAACCTTTTTACACACCATTGAGATTGCACCAACAGAGAACATATCTCTTACCCTCCACTCTAGCCAACCCAGATCAGAGGCAAGACCAAGAAAACGAGGCACTCAACAACTCACCACTCACCACAGATCCAACTCACAGAAGAGTGGGACAAGGCATGACAAACTAGGGTTTTTCTCTAGGTCTTACCTTCTGCCACTCCACTCCCCGCATTAAATAGGAGCTCCAGCCAAAGGTAACCGTCGAAGGGACCCCCACTGGGGCAAGCACGGCCAAGGACGACGGCGTTTGACCCATGGCTGCTGGAGCAAAATGAGTAAAGAGCAGAAGGGAACAAAGAGGGAAAACATAGACTGCCTAGGGCACAAAACGGGCAATAGAGTACAAGGGAGAGGGAGAGTCAGACAAGATCAATAGCCAGGATCACAAGGCTTAATCCTAGGGCTAGGATTAAGTCTTCCGGCACATTCCAACAAATGGGCTTATCCGCTGATAGGCCTTTCTCAATACTGGTGTGTGTAGGTAGAAAAGGAGAATTTGGGCTACAGGCCCAAAATACATTGGGGCACAATCTCAATAAATTTTGTCGAGGTGCAAACAATGTTCCACATTGGTTTAATATGGGAAAGTTCACTCCTTTATAAGCAAGGGATAACAACTCCATTGGTATGAGGTCTTTTGGGAAAACACAAGAGCAAAACCAGTTGGGCTCGGCCCAATCTTGACAATATCATACCAATGTGGAGTTTGTGCTATTCCGGCAGGACCCAATAGTGGTATAGAGCTATGGCCCAAAACTAACCATGTGGTGGAAATTGTCGGAATCTGTGCGAAATTCCCGAATCATCGGTGCCGAACAAAAATGGTGAGCCTCGGTGCGCAAATGGCAGACGACTTGACGAGCTCCAAGTGGGAGGCTTGGTGTTCCATTGTTTGAGGCTCAGCATGCTTTGTCGGGACCCAACACTGGTTAGGGACTTTGTAGGTAGGTTTTTATGATGGACTGTTGTTAAGTTTCTTGGACGATTTATGATGGACTGTTGTTAAGTTTCTTGGACGACTGCTTGGAGATGACTAAATCATTTAATTCATTTAATCGCCTTGCTCACGCTTTAGCTTACTTTACGAATTTTGTAAGTTCAGAAGGTTCTTGTGTGAATCCTGTTTTGGCATTGATTGTTTAATAAAAAGGGGTGGCTGGAACTATTACTAAAAATTTCTTATTTCAATACCACCAAGTTTAATACCATATTTTAGAGAAGTTTTTACATCTTTTTTTCTTAGATTAATACCACAAATAATTTTTTAATAGCAAAGTACTAAAATATCCTCATCAAACAAAATACAATTTACAGAATAAACTATTTTTTTTCTCACTTCAACACAAAAAATTAAAAAACTCTCTTCTTCTTCCCCAAACTCAAACCCAAACCCAAACCCAAACCCTCTCTTCTTCTCCCGGAAGCCCAAACTCAACCCTCTCTTCTTCTTCATCCTCAACTTCTTACAAACCCTCCAAAAAATCTCAAAATTCAAAAAAATTAAAACATAACAAAACTTATAAAATGGAGTCACAAGACAATAAAATGGTGGTTTACATGGAAGGAGAATCCATTAATGTATGCATTTATGTCTTTTTTGAGCTTCAAAATCGAATTTTTAGGTTTCTTTTTTTTTTTTTTTTTTTGAAATTCACCTACAATTTTCATCACATACAGATTAAATTTTTGGTCAATTTTCGACACCAACTTGTCGAAAATTATATTAAAAAAAACAATTTTGACACATACATGTCAAAAATTTGAGAAATTTCGACATGGATGTGCCGAATTTGTTCTTTTTAATACAATTTTCGATAAGTTGGTGTCAAAAAATGACCAAAAATTCGACCTGTATGTGTCGAAAATCTATGTCGGGCAGAAAAAATCTTCAAAATTGACTTTTAAGCTCAAAAAAGACATGGATACATACCTTAATGGGTTCTCCTTGCTCGTAAACTACCATTTTATTGTCATTTGACTCCATTTTGCAAGTTGTGTAAGGTTTTTGATTTCTTTAGTTTTGAGATTTTTTAGGAGGGTTTGTTGGTAGGAAGAAGAAGAAATAAGAATAAATAAACAAAAAATCGAATTAAGAAAAAAAAGAAAAGAAAAAAATATCAAGTAATTGGTTATAGGTAGGGAATAGTAGGAGGGTAAATTTGGAATAAAAAAATAACTAGATCTACTACTAATAAGAAAAATGTGGGTGGATCCACTCTCATTAAAAAAATACTAGAGGAGATTCTCTCTGATAGTCCTTTTTTATCAAGGTAGAGGGATATTAATAATAAATTTTACATTCACCCTTACATTTGTTTATTAAATATATTTAAAGAATATAAAGTTATGCATGTGAGATATATTTAAAAAAAAGTTATTGATAATAATTACTTAAAGTAAAGTATTTTAGTAAAATTTCATTGATCGATTCGGCAAAAATAAATTCTTGATGTCGTAATTCTTTCAACATATTGGATTCACAAATTGATTGTATCGTAAAAAAATGTATTAATTAAAATCACACTAAATAAAAAAAAAATATGATAGAGTCATGTTGAATATAATTTCTCATAAGAATCATTTGAAAATTCTAAATGAATCATGGAATCAAATTGTAACCTGTAAGAGTTTTATAACAATGTTTCATTCAATTTAAATCACACATGCAATTATAATATTGATCTCAAATGTACGTTTAACTAAACACATGTAAAACAATGTCCTTTTCTAGTATATATTATATAAGAGATAAAGTTTTAAAAGTGAAGGCAATTGAGTCCTCCCTAGCCCTTGGGTGGCCTCGCCCTGCTAGTGGCAATATTTATGGGATTAAACTCCAGATCCTTAAGCACACATGAATACATGTTATGCCTCCGAACCATAATCGAGAACAAGTATGTTGTTGCCAGAAGCTCATATTTCTTTTATAAAATCTCCCATTTTTTTCCAAAACAACTAGAAGATAGTATTTCATCATAAATAAATTGGGTACACATGTTAAAAAACGCATCCAAAAGTTTTCGCAACTCAATCATAGATGATGAAACTATCAAAGCACTTACTCTGACTATTGAATAGATTGAAGTGGGATTAAAATTGAAGAATCTCATTTATCTGAGGATATTCAAGTAACCATAAATCTAAAATAAAATTTAAGAATATGAGTTCAATTATTATATAATTTTTAACTTGTAAGGACTTCTTGTAAATTGTCCATTTCCACATGAGAACAAATTGAACATGCAAACACTACTCGATATCCTATCCGGTCCAATTTCGAAGCGCCTAAGGTCTTGGACGTCGATGATTAGGTTCGAACTTATGACACGTAGATTATCGAAAGTCCAAATCCAGAAAAATTAATTAATTAATTAATTAATGGGATATCCCATTCCTAATAGGGGAAACTACAGATAAATCCCTAATCCAAAACTCAAAACACAGATCAGTCCCTAGGTAGTTTCCTTAAGCAATTCAGTCCCTATTCACGCGTCTGACATGCAGATCAGTCCCTAATGTGAATTTTATATATTTTATTATATTCTCTCTCTTCTTTTTCACTCTCACCCTTTTCTCTCTCCTCATTTTCTCTCTCTTCATTTTCTCTCTCTTCATCTTCTTTTTCTTTCTTCTCTTTCTTCATTTCTATCTGCTCTCTTTCTTCTCTATTTCTTCTCTCTTTCTCTCCTCTGGTTTCCTCTTTTTCCAAAGAAAATATCATTGTAAAACCCACCCACCCCACAATGGCTACAAATGATGTATCTAATGATGTACCCACTGTGATTCTTGGAAGTTGTCGATATAAGCATCTGATAATGAAGATGAGTGTGGTCGACATTGTCGTGATCCGCAAAGATGAAGCTAATTCGCGTGGAAAGAGGGTTCGCACCGATGGCTGGTAGGTCTCCATATTTTTCTGTACTGCTGAAATGCATTTCTTTATGGTCGTTAATTATTGTGATACATAGTATAAAATATGGCACGTAATAGTATCATGCTAATATAAATATGGTATGGACGTATGGTACTTACAGTACGTAATCGTTGTTCGTATAGTATGCGTGATTGGTAAATTTGGTACTGTTGGTGGGAAAACATAGTATCATATAATGGGGAAGATAGTACGTAACCTTCATCTGAATAGTATGGGTGATAGGTAAATTTGGTACTGTTGGTGGGAAAACATAGTATAATATAATGGGGAAGACAGTACGTAACCATTATTCGGATACGTACAAGCAGGTATATCAATTCACGATTAACCCAATTCCCTCGTTTGATGAGGACTTTGACTTGTACGATGCGTGTAATGCTCCGCCCGATGTCTTTGTTAATGCAGCTGATTGAGAACTCGACCAGGACGTAGAAAGACAAAAAGAATTCATTCACAAGTGCAGTTCGGGTTTTACTGTTGCCCACACCATGGTTACTCCCATTGGTGTGAACCATTTGAAGTTGGGCAAACTTTTTCCAACTCAAATCGTGAAGAAAATGAAGCTACAAGTGCGTCGATGAACCAAGTCCATCGAGAAAGTGAAGTGACGAATTGCAGTTCTGAAGGTGGAGTAGTTCATAGTTTGATAGTGTTGAATCTAGTAATATTTGCAGTCTACATGCTATGTAAAACCTATGTACTGTTGTTTAATTAGTGAACATAAGAGTACAATGTATAAGCTGGTAAAGTTAGGGTTATTCGTGAATATAGTACACTTTGTACACATGTGAAGTACAAGTGATTCGTGACTATAGTACGCTTTGTTCACTGATAAAGTATATGTTTGTCATTCATATAGTATTCTTACACTCTATATATTATTGTCGGGCCAATGCATCCATATGATCGCATTTGAAGACACAACTCTTCAGTTTAAGACTATTAAGAATGAATGGAGACAATGTGGGAGTTGATCAATATCGATTATGGTAACAATTGAGGAAAATATTAGTTTTACACTTGAGCATTGTAGGCTTGTATGAATATATTGTATAGTATATGAGTATCATGTATGAAATTCAACATATTTATGGGATCTTGTATTCCAAACGCAACAATAATGCTCACCTACCTTAAAATAATCATCTAAAACATAATTTATGCATCTCCCGTACTTATTGATCATTAAAGCGTCAATGAAATTGGTACAATTCAATTCATCAAAAAATATGGTACGCTTTGTTCATCAAGTAAGTACAATGAATGCACATGTGAAGTACAAGTGATTCGTGACTATAGTACGCTTTGTTCACTGATAAAGTATATGTTTGTCATTCATATAGTATTGTTACACTCTATATATTATTTCCGGGCCAATGCATCCATATGATCGCATTTTAAGACACAACTCTTCAGTTTAAGACTATTAAGAATGAATGGAGACAGTGTGGGAGTTGATCAATATCGATTATGGTAACAATTGAGGAAAATATTAGTTTTATACTTGAGCATTATAGACTTGTATGAATATATTGTATAGTATATGAGTATCATGTATGAAATTCAACATATTTATGGGATCTTGTATTCCAAACGCAACAATAATGCTCACCTACCTTAAAATAATCATCTAAAACATAATTTATGCATCTCCCGTACTTATTGATCATTAAAGCGTCAATGAAATTGGTACAATTCAATTCATCAAAAAATATGGTACGCTTTGTTCATCAAGTAAGTACAATGAATACACATGTGAAGTACAAGTGATTCGTGACTATAGTACGCTTTGTTCACTGATAAAGTATATGTTTGCCATTCATATAGTATTGTTACACTCTATATATTATTGTTGGGCCAATGCATCCATATGATCGCATTTTAAGACACAACTCTTCAGTTTAAGACTATTAAGAATGAATAGGAACAATGTGGGAGTCGATCAACATCGATTATGGTAAGTTTTTCGTGAATACACATGTGAAGTACGCTTTGTTCATCAAGTAAGTACAAGTCTAGTGTTGACAAAGTATCTTTGAATAGACTAGAAAGTATTTGTTGCTCATTTTTATGGTACGCTTATATTCTTTATACAAACTAATTAATCGCAAAATAAAGTACCATGTGTTCAAAAGGTAAGTACATTTCATCGAAACATGTAGTACAATGTATACAATGGAAAAGTACGAGTAGAGCTAATCAATAGTATTATTAGCTCTACAACAAAAGGACAGATTGTCTATGGCACAAAAAACACATTCATCTATTTGAAAAGCGATCGGTGATCACCTGCAGCCTATTGATAGCTTACTGCAATCTTCTTTTACATCAATTCCTGCAATTACATACACATAAAACTACAATTATAACAAATACAACGTACTATAAAGTTCAACTACTAGTACTTCCAGTAATTTCGTTCAATACCATCCAAATGCACTAGCAATACCATTGTTGCATATGACACATACTACACTACAATCAAACATTATACTATTCGAATGCACTAGCAATATTACTCAACAGCACTAGCAATACTATTGTGGCATATGACTTATACTACAGAACCACCAAACATTATACTTCAAGTACCCTGTGTCAATACCATCTAAATGCACTATTAATACCATTACTGCGCATGACACATACTATAGAACCAGTACGAAAAATACAATAAGCCTCTTTCCCATATCATAAGAATAATACCCAAGAGAAAACTATTACAAAATCATGAAATTCGACAACAAATAAATGATCTTTGCAAACCCAAACAACAGAACAACAGATATTGGAACCGATTTAATGATTAGGGGAAACACCGAATAAAGTCGAGGCATAATACCCATGAGTGGATATGTTCAAAATCATGCAATTCTATAACAAATTAACCTTTTGCAAGCTCAAGCAACACCCAAATGGGTCTGTTTCCAATAAAATGAAAAAAAAAAAAAAATCAAACCTTGTTGTTTACCATGCTTCACCATTGTCTATAAATGGGTTTGTTTATTTTTATTTTTCCTTTCGCTTTATTATTTTTCTGCGTTTTGTTGATTCTTCGTGCTTCGTAATTTCTTCGTTCTTTGTTGTTTCTTTGTTCTTCGTTTCTTTGTTCTTCGTTTCTTCTCTGTTTCTTCTTGGTCTGAAAATGGGTATAAACTGGCAAAGAGCGTGTAATACAAACGGCGCGTTGGAAGTTGAAAAGAAGTTATGTAAAATTAATATAAAGTAAAGGGTATTTTAGTATTTGCACATTTTATTAGGGACTGATCTGCATGTTAGGCGCGTGAGTAGGGACTGAATTGCTTGGGGAAACTACCTAGGGACTGATCTGTGTTTTGAGTTTTGGATTAGGGATTTATCTGTAGTTTCCCCTTCCTAATATCTTCTCTTTAGCAAAATAACACGTGATAGAAAATGTTCGAGTTTGTTGCTTTTGACACCTGTTTTTTCTCTAATTTAAAAAATAATAAAACCCATATTATTTTATTAGAAAAAAAAAACTGAATACAGTTGCGGTGCTTATATGAATCTTTCTCGATTATTCCAATTGCCGCGCGTTAACTTCATCACTCTCTCTTCCTTTCAATTCAAATCGAAAATTATTCAACATTATAAAAGCAAAAATCCCCCCTCTGAAAATCCAATAACCGCCATTTCCACCAAAAACACGCAGTACCAAATCGCCTCAGAAAAAAAAAAAAAAAAAATGGGGGGCAAGAAGAAGAAGCAACAGCAAAATCGACCACCGAAAAACAGCAGAGATCTATTCAAGTCCGTTCGCGAATTCACGAGCAAAGAGGAATGGGACCTATTTTTCGCCATGAGAGGCAGCGGCGATTCGTTCGAGTGGTACGCCGATTGGCCCCAGCTCCAGAGCTTACTCACGAAACAGCTCTTATCGCCGCCGTCGCTACTGCCGAAAACCGCCGGCGAGGCGCCTGTGGCCCTTGAAGCGGGGTTGCTGGTTATTCTGGTGCCTGGATGCGGGAACTCGAAGCTGTCGGAGCATTTGTATGATGATGGGTTTACGGGGATAATAAACCTGGATTTCTCGAAGGTGGTGATTCATGAAATGCAGAAGAGGAATCTGACAGAGAGGCCGGAGATGGTGTGGCATGTTATGGATATTACAGATATGCAGGTAATTTTGCTATTTTCTTCTTCGTCTAAAACAATTTAAATCATGCCCATGCAATTGGATTCGGGGTTTGTATTACGGTAATCGGATTAAGAAGATCGAGTGCCGATTTTTAGTTGATTTGGGACAAACATAAGTCCATACTCATTATTGGACGTCGTTGTATTTCTCGAGTTTATCAGAAAGTAATAAATAATCCATTCCGTTGATGGTAAAGAGGAGCTGAATTAATTGGTTTGTCGAGGTTTTTTATTTTATTTTTTATCGAAGACATGTTTGCAAATGAAATGAATTATACTAGGAAGTTATTGTCGTTTTCTGCTGCCGACTGATTGATGATGATATGGTTTATCTGAAGAACTGGTTGTTGTGAATAGTTACCAAAATAGCTTGATGATTGGAGGCCTAATTTCAAAATGATAAAATAGTTTTACGTGCTATTTTCAGATGTTTTTTCTACGGGGGGGTTAAGTTAGCGAATGGCCATCGTAATAGCCCAAATTGCCACTTAAAAAATTTGGGTAAAATAGTTAATATGGAAGAAGTGCTGAGACAACTGATTAAATATATTTTAACGGTGTTTAAAACAGTTAATGTGGAAGTAGTTTCTGTGGTCGGTTGATCAACAACCACCAATGCTATATGGATACCGCCAGTTCTGCTAGCTATTTACTGTTTTAAAATATTTATTTTGTTCACGTTCATCTAGCTGCGTAATCATATCCTTCTCTTCTTTACCATTCAGTTCTAATGATTTAATGATTTTGGTTCCCATTCAGTTCGATAGTAAGACCATGGATGCCATCATCGACAAGGCAGGATTGGATACATTAATGGTGGATGAGCTTAGAGCTACAGAGGGGAGTCTGTATTTGGCTGACGTACGTTAATTGAAAGTGATGCCGACTTGGATCCTTGGTTCCTTGAGTGGTCGAAAAGCTTGACTTACCTGTTATGTTTTGTGCATTACCAGGTAAAGAGGATTTTAGAAGCTGGCGGAAAATATATTTGTTTCACCTTAGGTGAATCACATGTGTCAGGTATTGGTTAAGAGCTTTGGATGTTGTAATCAAACATATGTTTTGTGTTGTGCGATTCTATTTTTACATGGTATTTTCTTTTCCTCAGATCTACTTTTCTCCATGTTCCGGTTCGGATGGAAAATGAGTGTTTATACCGTTCCCAAGGAACCATCCTCTAAACTACAGACCTTTATGGTGGTTGTTGAGAAAGACATTTGTGCTTCTGTTTCTATGATATCATCATACATGGATGAATACTCTGTTGGATCCCACGGTAATCAGGTAAAAGCATTTTCACTTTTTTCTCTCTTTTAGGTTGAGTGCTTTTGATGCTTTTTGCTAGTTTACTGTTATATCTGTAGAATGTGATTTGACCTTCTCAACGTGCTTTAGGCTCGCCAATTCTATGAAGCCGTTGAAAAAGAACAAAAGGTTCGATTAGAGTACTCCAGTGGCAGTGATACATTATACTCACTTAAAGATGTTGGGAAGAACGGAAACCCTCATGTGCTTGTAGAAGGTCGTAGAATAAAACTAATTTTAGGTGAACCAAGAGGATCCACCTTTTATAAGGGTATACTTATTGATGCTCAGAAGGATTCAGGACCTTTCAAGGCTCCCATGGCTGTATTAATTGTTCCATATGTAAGTTTTTTTATCTTACTTTTCTCTGACATCTTGGAGCTTGTTTGTTTGTCATTTAATTTATTATTCAACAATTGTCAGAAGGACAAAATTGCTTCCATTTAATTTATGCCTTTGGTAATCCCAACTGAAGCAGCTTCAACTAGTATGCACCATTTGCTATTTTTGTTTATCTTTATTTATTTATTGTTCTCTTGTCTCTTGTTCCTCTGGTGCAAGAGACAACTGTCATGTGACTAAATTCTAAATTTCAGATACGAGTTGATGACTGGCTCTTCTCATCAGAAGAAGGACAAAATCTCATTCTCGCAAAATCACAGGCTTGTAGATTACTGATTGTAAGATCTTATCTGCACAGATAAACTTATTTAAATTTCTTCCTTTATCTTTTCTTTTAATTATAAAATTATTTGGATTGTTTTAGATTTTACTCGATTCGATGAATTTTTGGTCTTCCATGGAGATTTTGAAGGTAACATCCAGCTGTACTTTCAATAGCTGTAAACTTTTCGCTTGCATTACATTTGAAATTTGGTGCCTTCTTAAAAATTTGGTTTTCCTTATTTCAGATTGAGCTCGATCATTCACTCAAGCAATTAATTCCAAATCTCAGTCAGAATGAAGTTGAAATTCCGTAAGTGCTGATCAACAGCTATTTATTCATTAATAGGATATCCAATAGTAGATTTCATTTGTGTAGTTCTTTTGGATCTTGCTTTCATCTTGTGTGAGTGGTTAACACTTGAAAAGTGATATATCGATATTTGGCGTGTTTTTTTCTGTTTGTAGCTTACAAATTTGCATCAGTTAGAACCATTGTTATTTTGCATCTGTCATCTTTTTTAGATGCAGTCTAGAATGTGCAAGTTCTCCTACTAAAATGGTTTAATACATTTGGTTCGGTTGTGATACCAAGCTAGGCAATACCGTCTATGTGAACCAGATCTCAGTTTAAGTTTCGTCATGTTTTGATAATCAATACAACGAGCTAGTTCATACAAAATTTGAAGACCATAGTTTGTTCTGGATACTGGCCTTGATACCTTGCATGTGTTTGATATTGGTATTGTGATGGCATCTATGAGACTACATTTTCTGTAAGAGGATTCAAGAACTGTATGATACATGCAATTCTTTACCATTTTTGTTGGGGGAACAAAAACGGAAGCATTTGAAACAAAGGAGAGTGAATTATGCTAGGTGCTTAAGATTCAAGAAATTTAAAAGAAGATAAGGCTGGTTGACTGGCTTCTTGGTTTCAGAACTTTATCCTTTTTTCCACGTGTAGAGGTTATGATAAATGGATCTTTTTCAGGTTTCTGACCGTAAATGACAGAATTTGGCGCAAATTTAATGTAAAGCAGGTTGGGCAACTACTATCTCTTATCTCTATTTGCGAGATCTATAATCATTATTTTCTTTCCATTTTCCTGTGAATAAGTAACTTCTGTAGTCTGGTTCTCATGATTACAATAGTTATGAAATTACAACATTCATACATTGGTAGACATTGGTAATGTCTACCAATGGTCCTTGAGGTAACTGAATTTCATTAACTAGAAAAGGGGAAGGAAGAAAGAGACTAATATATTTGACTTGTGAACTTTAACGATCGATTCCTGTTTTAGGAGAATCAACTTATTCCATTATGAGAGATGTTTATTCTGAAATGCAAATATGTGGCTCTAAGTTCACAACTCTGTTGTTCATTTTTTTATGTTTCATTTGTTTGGTTACTCCATCAGGTTAAATCTACAGTGACGGGTCCAATTGTTGTAGATGAAGTGATCTATAGTAACCTTGATAAGTATAATAAAGATCTTGATTTCCTATCTGAATCTAAAGATCTTGATTGCGAATCTGAACATAAAGAACTAGTATTCCGCCGCCTTACTTTTGAAAGATCCCCGGGTGTGGTGCAGTCAGAAGCTCTTTTATCAAGTGAAGAAACTGATCCAACTGCAGAACCTTTAACTGAGGAAAACGAAGTGCAGAAATCTTCAAAACCAAGGAAAGTGAAGAAGAAAGGAAAGCAGAAGAGATCCTATTTTCGCCCATCTAGGAGGGCTGATGGTGGGGGGTCCATTTTAATAAGAGATCTCATTCTCTCACCTTTTTCTTAGTGTTTACAGTTCAACTTTCTCATGATTTAGCTGATAATTTATTTTCAGCTATGACTTTATATCCTGCTTGTAGTAGGAATATCCATCTCACTGTTTTTGTTGCCTTCTCATAATTAAGATGGTCTCTAGGTCTCGTCGGAAGTATAGTACCAAAAGGTTTATATCCTAAACCGGAGGTGTTTTAATTAGCGGCTGAGATTGGAAGTCTTTGCATGTAAAAATGATTCTAGTGAAGCATCTTTTCGTGCTAATAAGACGAGATTAAGTAGCAGTTCAGATTGTTAGTATCTTGCAGCTGCTGCATGGTTCTGCATTGTGTTTACAATCCCAAATATTTATTAGGATTCATGTTGCAAAGGAAGATTATATTCATAATGTTCTCGCTCAATTACTTTCGTATGTGTTAGCTCATTTAGATACACTTTTTAGTTTTTACAGTTAAATATTACTAAGGAATCACAATGTTTATTCATCTTTGTTTACTAAATTGTCATAGATGCGGACGGGGCAGCATCAAGAAACGAAAGGAAAGTTGACTACAACTATTTGGCACTTCCGTACCAGAATGCGATTATTTCTGGATTGATGTTGATTTCTCTACATCTGAAAGAATCTAGCTCCACTCGGGGCATGGTGAGCCATCTACTTTCTCTTGTTAGCTTAAATGTTACTCAACATGGAGGAAAAAGCTAACCTCACTTGATGTAACTTCAATTTGCCAGTCATATTGATGTATGAGTATTGAAAAAATAAACGAACGCGAGAATCAAAAAAAGATAGTAGGTTTAGGCCGATAATGCCTTGGAGCAGTCGGAATTTTTGGTTCTGGTAGCTTTGTTTTTCATACGATCTTAAACTGAAGGTGCCTTTTTCCAGGTGGAAACAGTGGTTATCGGTCTTGGAGGAGGATTGCTTCCTATGTTTATGAAGAATTGGATACCTAATCTAAACATTGAGGTATAATGAAACTCTGAACCACTTTGTACCATTTTTATTCTGCTATATGTCCTCGTGAAAATTCTTGATTTCTTCACAGGTTGTCGAGCTAGATCAGGTGGTTTTGGATGTTGCTAAAGAACATTTCGGTTTTAAAGAAGATGAAAACTTACGGGTAATATGTAGAAGTTAATATTCTTCTTACACTGTGTTACAAAAATGCACGCGTCATGAATTCACGATTATGAAATCTTACAAGAAGCTAATATTCTTTTCCCTGTTGCCTTTATTTCTCTATCTTTCCTCTTCAGGTACGTGTAACTGATGGAATACAGTTTGTGAGGGATAAAGCAGATTCTGGGGCAGGTAACAAAAAAAGTTTAAGTCGATTGCACGAACAAAGAATGATATGCTCAACTACGAGTTACTGAAGGTTTGCACTGTACTGTGGTTCATGCAGAAGGAGAATCCACTTCCAAAATAGACATACTCATAGTTGATGTCGACGCGCCAAACATAAGGCAATTATGCGGCTTTTAATATCATCTTTATTATTATGCTCTGTCGAGTTTTCATTTTTTTTATCTTGTTAATTTTACTGTGCAGATCTGCTTTGGCCTGCCCTGCAGCAGATTTTGTTGAGGAATCTTTTTTTCAGAACGCGAAAAACTGCCTTTCTAAGGAAGGTTTGTTCGTCATTTATTTGGGCTCGAAGTCCTCAACTGCGAAGGTTCCAATATATTCAAGTTTAATGAAGGTGTGTTTAATTTTTTTGAGAAATAAAAGTATTAAAAAAAGAAAGAAAGATGATTCCAAAGTTAATTTGTTATGCAGGTATTTGGCAAAAGCCTCGTATCCCTCGAGGTGGAAGAATATTTCAATGAGGTAATATTTGCCCTGAAGAACGAATCTCCGATCACGGAGGAGGATCTTTCTAAAGCTTGTGATAAACTTGAAAGATCATTAGAGCTGGTCAACCAGCACAGGTGGACCAAAAAAGTCATAAAGGCCTCAAAACTGATTCGGCCACTAATATGATGTCGACAACGTAACATACATCGTATTGCTGGAATAGGTAGGTAAAATGCTTGTTAGGTACTACTACTCTATCTTCTAGTTGCAGTTGCAGCAGCTATACATAAGAAAATAAACCACCTGTTACTTTGCACATTTCCATAAGATGTCCATAATTCGTGCGAATTAGCATTACATATTGTTTCGATGTATATTTGAACTATATATCCAATGTGCAGCTTGTGTACATTTCTCTGTTTCGATGTGAAAATCTCTTCTACACGTTAAAGCCACCCACGCCTACTGTTTTTTATAGCTGATACTTTTTTTCAAACAACTTCCATTCAGCTTCTGTCATTTTGTTAGCTCTAATAATTATTTATATAGGATGATTAATTAATTAATTTATTAATATTCTGATCAGAAATTATATGATCATGAAACATCTGCGTTGGATAGTGCATTTTTTATCGATAATATATTTATCTGCATTTTAGCTCTCAATGAATGTGAGTTTCGAATGGTTGCTAGATCATACATAGTTAATTACAAGATTTTCTTTGCATGTTGTAATGCTTATGAATTGTTGCCATTTATTTCTTTGGTTTGTCAAATGTTTGGTTTCCATCATGTTTTCTTGATTTCATTCCCTTTAGATTCCAATTAGTTTTGCACCTAACAACTATTGTCTTATCCTTCTATATACACTGAAAACAAAAATTATAATTTTTTTTTCAAAACATTATTAAAGTATTTACTAACCAAAGATGCCAAATGGAATTGGACTAAGAGGGCGTTTGGCGAAACTTATTTTAAACAGCTGATAAGCTCTTACGTCTGATAAGATGTTTTAAGAGCTGATGCTGTTACATCTTATTTATAGGATTAATTTTTAGAGTGTTTGGATAATGAGCTTATTTCCTCTTTTTACTCATTATAAGATCTTAAATAAAATGGCGAATGACAAACAGGCTCATCACATAGGACTTAAATGCATTTTTGTCCACAAAAAAAACAGTCTCTCAATTAAACCCATCCCCACTTCTTTAGTCTAAAATACCCTCCATAATATAATTCTTATCAATTCCACCCATTATGCTCTAACTTTCTTAATATTACACATTGACCCCGAATTTAAACAAATATATCACATTAACCCCCAATTTTTTTTCAGAAAATAATTTTTTTTCTAAAATGTTTTTTTTTTCCGGTCAGATTCCGGCGTTGACCGCCAAAGACCGCCGTTCTCCGGTGTTGACTTTTTCTTTTTGTTGAAAACTTTTTTTTTTCCTGAAATTGTTTTCCGGCCGGTCAACCACCGTTGACCGCCGGTCTCCGGCGTTGACTTTTTTTTTTTTTTTTTTTTTTGAATTTTTTTTGCTTAGAAAAAATATATTTTTATTAATATTACTGTCTTGGCTACTAAATTACTGTCTCAGACAGTAATATTACTGTTTCGGACAGTAATATTATGAATATTATTTTCCCGAACAGTAATATTGTTAATATTATTGTCTAAGACAGTTAAATAACTGTTGGAGACAGTAATTTAGCACCCAAAGCAGTAATATGAAACCTCCAAAATATACCTGACTAATTCGACATTCCTGGAGCTTTAACAATAGCCACAAGCTAAGAAAAAACCTCTTTAGTTTTAAGAAATTTCTTTGTGTTCTTCATCTTTGTCGGAAGAGTCGCCGCCGCCAACCGGCTACACCGCTATCCGCATAAGATCGGCTGGGATGGAGAGAAGTGGTTGCATTCTTATATGAAGAATTTGGGGAGTTTTGATTTTATTTTTTCTTGTAATTTTGTTAATTGATTATGATTATTGTAATATTTGTTTAATGGATATTTTACATTTTTTGGTTGAGTTTGTAACGTTAATTAGGTAATTTATATAACTGTACGATGTGTGTATGATGGTGTACGATCTGTTTTTACTAGGTTCGTACTTTTATTTGAAAAATCCTAGTATCGTACTAGATCGTACTAGGTCGTACAAAAAAAAAATCAACGGATGAGATTAACTGATACGCGTTTTCCTCACGTATAAATTACCGCAAGTATACAATATCACATTTTGCAGAACAGTTGTTCCGGATATCGATCCACAGGGACCTTGTAGATTCACATGCTAAGTAGTGTAATTATATTATCTAGCCGATTGTAAATAATTGGAATGGTGATAAACCCTAGTTTAAAAGAATGCAAGATCGTAAACATGCAAGTATAGAAGTACGTAAATAAAATAACGACAACTCAACACGGGAGGGCTTCGATTTAAAAGGGACTTCTAGGACCAAATCCATCTATGTATTATCAACAACGATCTACAAATCCGTTATCTAAAGTCACATTCCTATTCATTAACCCAGACGTTAAAGTACTCTAACCCCCGTCTCCAATGTAGTTAGAGTCTACCCACAGGTCCAACGTCTCCGTTCAGAACCTGCTATTAAGAGAGCATTTATGTCAAGTCTTTAAGGGCTATCCGAAGTGGATCACGTCTCCGTTTCCACACCCCGAGCTATGTTTTGCTAACTTCAAACAAGAAATCCTCTCTCAGAGTTCATTCCTATTTAATATCAATCCGAGAGCTGATCAAACAATCAGAAGCATTTAATACAGGAAAACATAAACGAAATCAAAACACCATAAATAGATAACAGAAATGACGATCGAAATCAATATATACAAGGTTTCATTACCCTAGAAGAAAATGTTCTTAGTTCTTAACAAACATAATGTCAAAAGAATGTACACAAGAAATGAAGAACAAAACATAAAGAAATTGCGTAAGAAAAACCCAAGTCGAAACCCCCATTGCTGATTCCCGAGAAGGACTGTCAAAAACCGTAAAAAAATCGAAGTAGCATGAAGAATGAAAGGGCCTTGTTATTTATAGTGAAATGCAAAGCTTCCTCAAGAAGCTTTGCAAAATAACTATCTTTCTCAAAAGTCGTGCCCAGATCGCGATCTGGGTTGGCTGGATCGCGATCTGGCAGCCTCGGGGAACTGCCCACCGCCATGCCAGATTGCGATCCAGATATGTGTATCGCGATCTGAATCTTGATCAAAAAATCTTTTGTGAACACCCCCATATCGCGATCTAGAATGTCAGATCGCGATCTGGGTCTTGATCCTTTTTCGTTCTGTGATAACCCTCAAATCGCGATACCCAGTTCCTGTATTGCGATCTAGGTCTTCTTGGCCCCAAAATTGGCTTGAAAATTCGACTCGGCAAAAATATCTAATAAAACCTAAAAATAAAAATAAAACAAGAAACAACAAACATAGCTTATTTTCTCTCTTTTTTTCTTTTTTTTTTTGTTTTTCACTTTTTTTTTTGGGTTGGGACATTCCTGCATTATTTTTAATTATGCATAATTTTTTCATTTCACCTATGTCAACAATAAAATATCAAATAAGGGGCAATGTCTTTTTTAAAGAGTACATTGGGTGATTCTTGCTATTTTTTTCAATACAATGGTCTTTTTGGCCATTCAAAATTACACAGGGATTATGTGCAAATAACTCAATTAATAAAGAATCTTGAGAAAGATAAAATAAAAAAACATAAAATAATACATAGAGAAAATCACCATCCACGTGCAACACATGTGCACCTTGCTAGTATATACAAATATACAAATCTGGTGGATATATATGGTGCTTCTCTTAATACCTAGAATTCATTAACTATCGAAATATTAAATATAACTAAAGGTCCTGAGTTCTAATTACCGCCATTTAGACCAAAAAAAAAAAAAAAATCATATCTACATTACATGCATAATGCTGCTTCAACTATTGAACTTTGGAGATAAACATGAAACTAAAGCTACTCAGATCATTAAGTCAAATAATCGAAGCTTAAACGGCCTTGCCAGCTTTTCCTAGATTGATGTTATCAATTGCGAATTTTGCAAGTTATTGAATGAGAGTGGAGGTATGCGCGATTGTACTTATATTATTTGTTGTGATCGAGTTCCTTCATTATTAATGAAAAAAAATCTACCGATCTAGTATATATATCTATACATGTGCCGATTTATTTTCATTAATTAATTTCCATTGCGATTGTTATGTGGCGAATTCAGGGGATTGGATGGGCAGAACGGGAGCCACAAATGCTTGTGTCTTATTGGCGCAAAATATTTCGGGGTATGCAAATATTGAACGGAGTAGCAGACGACTCAACTCCAACATAATAGATTTGATATTGCTAGCTAGCCCTTTTAGGTAAGTGAATATTTCCTAGCTGTTCTTCGGATACATTTACAATTATTGCTTATGTGAACATTGTAGATAAATAACCCCAACGCGTTACATAAGGCAAGTATTGTAATTGTATAATTGTTCGATTTTCTGCAATTATGTCCATGTCTTTATGTAAGTAACCCAATATCGGTTCACAGTCAATTAACACATCTTTCACCATCGAGAGATACGACAACAGAGGATATCTATGCTGATTAATGTCATAACTCATAAATAGAACAAATGACTTGCAAATCTACAATACAAATAAGATTTTTTTGCCAATTTTATAATTAATAAAGACATGGTACATGGTGTCTAGGAAATTATTAAACCCAATAATTGCAAGGTGGGAGGTGTTTAGGCATTTTGCCCAAGTAATATAAGATACAAACATATGCAGAAAAACGAGGATCAGAAGAGATCGACAATATTGACCCCTTTTTACTTTAAAATGAAATTCTGGATTGATTTGCAGAAGAAATAACGTACCAATTTTTTGATGTATTCGTAAGCAAAAACCGAAACTTCGGTTGTTTGTCCAGCAAGAAGGTCAATAGACTTGCAGCTAACTTTAAATCAATGAGGTGGTCTTGTAATATGTTTTCTGCATGTAGAGCTAAAATACCAGAGTAAGTATTTTATGCTAAAACACAACCACAATAGTCGAGGGAAAAAAAAGAAAAAAAAAGTAATTTTATATCGTGTTACTCGCCAAGAAGGTTTCAGTTGAGAAACTCAATCTCAATTCAATCAATGTACGAAATAACATCTGATTAGATGAAATAAATTCCAAACCCATGTTGTGACTCCTATCATCACACATCAAGAATTTACAATCAAGTCAAAATTAAATGAATACGTGTAAAATTCACGAACATACAGACATAGACATGAATAAAGTCCAGCTATTACAAAAGCAAACTAACTCCAATAGAAATAAAACAAGCACACAGGAAGTAGAAAAAAACGGGTCACAACTACATGCAGAGTTCAAGAGAAACAAAACACATTCCTTTGTATACCATTGGATATAAACAAAGCAAGAATTTATCAAAAAGAAAATAATGGCATACACGGTACACCTAGGGAAGGCCTCTTGCAATGAGATGATAAAGGAATAAAGGAATAAAAAGATTTAAAGATAGAGAAAACCAATCAGAAAGAAAAACAAATACCAAATATAGCCTACTCCATAATTCCAAACTAGCAAAAAGACCGAGGAAGTTAGAAAAATCGACGGCAACTAACTTTGTTCGAAATAAATTTAAAAGGAGTTTTTTTGCCTGAAAGAGAAACTTTTAAGCTTTTTAATCAACGCAAAATGATAGAAGTCTTGCTTACTGTTTAAGTTCTTTCATATAGTATACAATGTATTCTATTCTCGTCATCAAATAATGGTTATCAAATCTAATGTTATGCCACACGTAATTAGCCCACCTTAATCTACAGCCCCTCCAAAATTTTCAGACCTGATATATACGACCAACTCAATAAATAAGTAATAACACAAGATAACGTACATATACATATACACACCCAAATTAATCTAGTCGACTTCTCATTCTATTATGTTATATATTATTAACAAGCATGTTAAATGTGGTGTTGCCATTTCGGATAGTAGGTGGGGCTTTCTTTAATATAATTTCATATATATATATATATATATATATATATATATATATATATATATATATATATATATATATATATATATATATATATATATATATATATATATATATATATATATATATATAACAATTTTCCAAGATGGCACAGATAGTAGAGGTCGGAACTTGGACATCATAAAAATAAATCAGCAAGTGTGTGCAAAAGGATAGCCAAAACTGTTTCTTATATTTCCGAAATGATGAGAAAAAAAGAGCATTTTGGGTGCACAAAAAGTATAAATTAGGAAAATATTTCTACACACGTAAAATAGTTTGAGTGACTAAAGCAATAAATAGATGCATGCATTCAACTTTTACGAATCTAGTCGATACAAGGAAAGTTATTCCTATGCAATGCCAATCTAGTAATATTTGTAAATTCTATGACAAGGCTAATTCACCTCTATATTCTAACAAAAAAATAACTTACTTCCTCAAATATGAGCACACTTCAACATAGTTTTCCATAATAAAGAAAATGAACATTAAAAGCCATACAAAGAAATGATTAAATGCCAATAAATACAAGTGGCCGTAGATTTTGCCGTTACTCTATGTATCTTAGAGCTTTAACTTTTGACCGGAATGCTCTTGAAACACCCGGTGCGTAGTATTTCTGCATAAAAACAAAAACATCAATTCATCATTGACTCTTATTCTATCATGGCCGTCGATAATTTTTTTGATATCATAACTCTTATTCTATCATGGCTGTTGTGAACCATCTTTTCAGTTCTCATCATTTAATCTATTTACTGTAATTTGAGTATCAACTGTTTACCATGTAACAGTTTATTTGATTTCTTTAAAGTAATAGTCATATTTTAAAACAGTTTCAATCTCGTATTGTTTTCTTGTGTTATTTTGAGGTTTGATATATTTATTTGGGTAAATTACACCCACACCCCTGAGGTATGCTTAAATAACTGTAAGGTCCCTATGGTATCAATAATTACACTCACCCCCCTGAAAGGTAGTTGTGGAGATAACATAGAGTTATGGGGAGTTATGGGGTGACATGGCTCCCCCAATATTTTTTAAATCACCTATAACTCTTTGTTGTCTTCACCACTTCCTGAAACCAATAGTCCATTAGAACCCTATCGGAATAATGTATCCAATGCATTATCCCGTTAAAGTTTTTAACTACCTTTCAGGGGGGTGAGTGTAATTATCGATACCACAGGGACCTTACAGTTATTTAAGCATACCTTAGGGGTGTGGGTGTAATTTACCCTATTTATTTTTAAGAACTGAAAAATATAATTTTCTCTCACATTTTTAGTTTAAATCACTCTAAGCCCACCTATAATGAATTGATGGTAGAGTACCATGTACCGATTATGCCGTACCGAAAGTAACGGTACATCGAACATTGGCATACCGCAATTTTTGGTAAGGCAATAGTATTAAATTATTCAATACCATAAGATATGATAGGTACGCAGTACTGCGCCAAATTTTCGACAACCGTACAGAATCCACCCCTAGGTGATACTCATATACATACTCGAGAGAAATACATATTTTATCAAAATGTTTTGGAGTTTTTATGCCTTTGAATGTAGAAAAATTATTGCAATTTCGGACAAACTAATAAAGATATAACAATTAATATAGCGTAAATTACCTTGTCTTCGTATCCGGTAAATTTTCCAGTCAACGACCTTTTGTTTACTCGTTTCACCCATCCTTCGGCGCATCCACGAGTTGTCATCCACTTTTCTTTTGTTAATTGGCTTCTGCACAAAATGTTAAATAAAATTAATATTTAAAAAATTGAAGCCTCCATTCACAGTTGACAGGTCATTGTTTCCATGTCCAAATCTCTTAATCTATTCAATTGTTGCAAGCAAGAATTAATTTATTTAATACAACATAGATAGCAGGATATATACGCGACAAAATGACACTTGCATGCAAGGATAACATAGCTACAAGAGAAGGCATACCTTTGTTGAACCACCTAATTTCGCTTTTTTCTTCTTCGAAGGTCCACAAGGCCTCACAGAACCTTCTCCGACTTGTTCTCGCTCCAAGTTATGTTCCCAAATAAGTTGAAAGTACAAAAGTTGATTAAAATTATGCAAAAACATATCTCAAAATCTATGGTAACAGCATGATAAAGTCCATGATGCAACAAATAAATAAAAAAGATTCCACAAAATTATATATATATATATATATATATATATATATATATATATATATATATATATATATATACATATGTACATATATATGTATGTATATGTATATGTATATGTGTGTATATATATACACATCTAGATCATCTACTTTACCTCTCGAGGTTGATTTGCTGCGGAAATTTGCAAAACCATCGAGGGTTGTTGAAGCAGTTGAGGGTTAGGCATAGGGTCTATGCCTTCTTTATCTTGTCTGTGGTCACAAAAGGATGGAGTTATAATTGCTTCATATGGCCATAAATTTGCTCGATTACTTGAGTGAATAGTAACTTAAGACAACAAATTAACATGTGATTAAAACAATTTTTCAAGATGACACAAATAGTAGAGGTTGGAACTTGGACATCATAAAAATAAGGGTAAATAGCATTGAACCACCTGAACTTTTTAAGTTTTTGCGGATCACCTCCTGAACAATTTTTTTTTGTACGAGTTCACCTATACTCAATTAATTGTGCCACTTTACCCTTTTTTGTCCGTTTCCAGGTCAAAATGACCGGTTCTGAACCCATGTGCGCTGCACATTCGAAATCCAAGGTTATTTTTGTCTTTTCCATTTAAAACCCTAATTTCTTGAATTTTCTCTCCATTTCTCTCTTCTCTCCATTATTTTCTCTCTTCAATTAGCTAGAAATGGATTCCCTCATTCACAAAATACATATAATATATATATATATATATATATATATAAGTTTGAAAAGAACGTTTGCCATATGGTATCAATAGCTAACTTAAACTTGAACTTGGAGTATCAGTTTATCATTTTTAGGTGACAAGATATGAAGCCTCATATCACGTTGGTTGAGGAAAATGCATGGATACTTTTACTGAAAAGATCCCTCGATATTTGAATTTGCCAGTTAATTAAGCACAATAAGTATTTTCTGTAGCAAACAAGAAAGAATAAATTCTGACCTTTTGTTCCCATTTAAATTGGCAATCATTTTATTTAGCTTTTTGTGCAGGATTCAGATCATGCAAGCAGCATGTGATCTAATTTCCTTACACGTGTTGTTTTAACTATGGCTATCAAATTTTATGGTATATGATAAAACAAAGTCATAGCTCATGTTGAACTGTAAAATCATGACATTATCATTCTTCGTTCAATTCATCATCGAAGGCTCTAACCTCCATAAAAAAATTATTTTTTTTTGTCAATTTTGCTAAATGGCCAAAACCTGGCTGTGGGCTCGCTTCAAAACTTGCACTCTTGGAGGAGATTATTAGGTATATATCCTCTTTTTGTCTTCAAAATAAATGTGATCGACAACATTCAATAGAAAACTTCTGATGAGGATCTTGAAAACGGGGCCATTTCGTCCATTCCATCTTAGAGATTATCACCAGCAACAGAATGAACTGGTCCAATGGACTAGAGACGGCAGTGGGAATGTCGCAACTTTTGATTTCACCAATGTGGGGGGGATTTGTTTTATTTTATTTTGATGCTTGTAGTATATATAAACAAAAGGGAAAAGTTAGATTGTCGAAGTCGTGAGCTCCATAATTTATAATTTCTTGTGTGCTATTTTTTTTAATTTTTTGTCACAATTGAAATTTCATGCTTCATACTTTTTATTTTCTATGTTCTTTGTTCAGAAGTTTTACTCTGATGATAAGTTGTACAGAGTAAAATGTCTATTTACTAACATAATGCTATTATCGAAAGAGATTGCAACTCGAATTTAATTTGGACGAAATTCTAAGAATAAAGTGATATTAAGGATAAATAAACAGTATAGGTAAAAAGAAGAGTTTAATGTGCATTTTCACGTGCCTCACACGTGACTTTTCCATCCAAACACACGGCAATTTCAAACGGTGGACGAAAATTGTAAGAAAACTGGTTATTTGAGGACCAATTTCGTGCTAGAAAAAAATTATCGACCAAAATCGAAAATGGTGTATAATATAGGGACGAGAGTTGTAATTATCCCCTTCCAATTTTCGTCCACATCCTTCTTCTCTCTCACAGAAGCAAGTGGTCAGACAGAGAATTGTCTGCGCCCCATATCTTCTATGCCCTCATGGCGGCGCTCCATGAGGCCTGAACCACCACGATGCTGCTCTCGTGAGCAACAACAACCCCTTCTCGCCATGAGAGTCGATCTATTATTGTCGTCCGAGAAGAATGAGACCAGTCTTCATGCGGGTGGAAATTAGACGGTGTTTTTGTGGTGCCGATGGTGGGGATGGTGATGGTGTGGTGTGACAACGGTATGGTGACAATGGAAAGACATATCTAGAGTTTTTGGTTAGATCCGGCGGGGCGGAGAAAGTCGCGCATGCTAGACCCCTAATCGACTATATGAAGTTTTAATCGACTATGCTCAGTAGTTAATTAAGGTTTAATCGACTATGATCAATAGTCGATTAAAGTTAATCATTACGTTTTTTAATTCATTTTTGAACTTTTGGTTATTGATTCCCGATTTTGCCACGTGTAGTCGGACTTGGGGAATTTATGTAATGTGATTTTGTTCTGTCATTGTCAATCCATCATCCAATTTCTATAAATCAATACAATTTTTGTATATCTTTTGTTTTGTAAAAAATAGCTGATTTTCATTTTCTTTTTTGTAGTTGTTTTTGTTATTTGTTTCGGTTCGTTATTGTTTGGATTATTTTTTTAATCGTGTTGGTTTTTATTGAATATATTACGGTTGTTTTTGTTGTTACTTTTAGTAATTAATTTTATTATTCAACCACAATTTTAGTTGTTAGTTCGTTAATCAACTATTCCCTTAGTCGATTGATTCCTGACAGAGAAAAAGTATTACAAAAAATTGTAAAAAAATAATAATAAAAACAGTTTTTTTTTTTTTTTAAATTAAAAAGATATTAAAAAATTAAAAATTAAAAACAAAAATTAATTAAGAAAATGGAGGAACCAAACTGGGGATGTGTGTAGTTGGAAAAAAGATAGTGGATTATTGAGGAACGGAAAGGAGCCTGGGTTTACATCAAAGTGTGAAATATGGGTTGGACATATCCCTATTAATGGAAGTTTTTGGACTTTCTCAAAGTGCCCCATTTAATAAAGGCAAAAATCAGCCCTTTGTAATTTGGAATTACCGAAAAAATCCGCATGTTAAATAAATCAACAAGGACCCTCCAATGAAAATCAGGCAAATCAAAATAGGTCCTTGAAAAGCTTAGCGTGGACACCGCGCGCAGAGTGGGCTACCGGGGGTGACTTTTTGACCCGAAAGACCAAAATACTGTTTGAATTATAATTTTAAAAATTACAGATTCAACCCAAAATGAAGTTTTTGAAATATTCAATTCAAATTTTCAAATTTTCAGAAGCGCCCTCTCTCTAAATTAACTCAAAATTGGAACATCGATCTCAATTTTTAATTCAATCCTTAACACAACATCTCCTCCTCATCGAAAAATGTCTATCTTGACCTCATCGAAAAATGTCAATTTCGATTTCTATTTCCTAAACGGCTAGGGTCACCTCTGACCGAAACCCGAATTCCTCAACCAGCCACGAAAACCCTCGGTTTCTTTAGTGAAATTCTAAAATAACCCATGGCAGGATTGAAATATGGGTTGGACATATCCCAATTAATGAAAGTTTTTGGACGTTCTCAAAGTGCCCCATTTAATAAAGGCAAAAATCAGCCCTTTGTAATTTGGAATTACCGAAAAAATCCTCATGTTAAAAAAATCAACAAGGACCCTCCAATGAAAATCAGTCAAATCAAAATAGGTCCTTGGCAGCTTATCGTGGACACCGCGCGCAGAGTGGGCTACCGGGGGTTACTTTTTGACCCGAAAGACCAAAATACTGTTTAAATTACAATTTTAAAAAATTACAGATTCAACCCAAAATGAAGTTTTTGAATTTTTCAATTCAATTTTTCAAATTTTTGAGGTCTATAACAGAGAGGTGTTGGGCTTGGGTTTAGAGATGGGATGGTGGTTGATGGGTTTGGTATGACGGTGAAGATGATGAAAATGTGGGGTCGGGTGGGTGGCTTTTGTTTGACGGGAAATATGAAAGAATAATGGATATGTTTGGTGAGCTTTTGGGCTTCCATTTCCATTTTATTATGGAGAAAAGACGTTTTGGGAGAAGAATTTGAAAACAAAATAAAGGTTGTGTGTATTTTGAGATGAGACAATTTGTACTGTAGCAAGTTAAATCATGTTTAAAATGTGTTGGAAAAAGGTATTCTGAAAGAAGAATTTGAAAGATAAAGTGATTTTAGTTTGTAATTTAGTGAAAACAATCTTCACTGTAGCAGTCAAATCATATCTGTTAGATAGAGAAATATTTGAATTATTTTTTGGGGAAGTTTTTGAAAATATTTGAGAAAGATAATTTTATTTTGGGAATATAATGAGAAGAATTTGAAAACCTAAACAAACATGGGGTTTTCTAGGGTTCGAGAGGGTTGTACTTGTCGGACCATTACCGGCCAATACAAATGCTCCACATAGGATTAGTACGTACCCACTACAAAATAGTACGGTACATACGTTACAAGTAAAATTACATTAAACAACTTTTTAATTAAACTGGAAATTTAATTAGAAAATTAATAATTAAAACTTAATTCATATCAAATGAAAAAAAAAATATTATAGTCAAAGCTAATAGTTTTTCTTGAACTTTAGACCCACTTACATCAATCTCCTTAATTCATAATCAATTTTTCCTCTAGAAAAAATTATCATAGATTTTTTCCTTTTTTCTGGCAAAGTTCTCTGAGCAAGAAATCATCATGTGGTTCTTCTTATCGTACGGCGTAGAGAAATGTGAGACGAATCTTTTCTTCCATACATATTGATTTTCCCATGTGTCATGTAGAACTGGATGATTGTTAATCCATTTTTATTTTGTCGGCAATTTGATCATCTGATGGTAATAGTGTTTGTATTATTTTGTAATGTATCTGCTAGAATCTAATTGGATTCTAATAAACAAGGGGTGAGTAAAGACTTGAACAACAAGTCCTTATGTACCGTGAAACACAAAAGGGAAGTCTCCTTGTTTACTTTAATTCTTTAATTTGTCATTAATTGTTTCTTTTATATAGGAAACTATCTTACTAATTAAATAGAGTTATTCTTAACTTAATGACTTGTGTATAAGCAAACTAATTAAGGTTAGATACGTATAGGAGATGTAGGATATTTATAAGATACCTATCTAATAATATATTATTAAAATAAAAGAGAGATCCCATATAAATAATAATATTCCATTTAATGACAATATAAGAAAAAAATTATAAAGGAATTATCCCTTCTCTTGATTCCCACACGTCTGTGTGAAATGTATGGAAAGAAAGAATTCTTCTTTCACAAGACTTCTACACAAGTCATTAAGTTAAGAATAACTCTTTTTAATTAATAAGATAGTTTCCTATATAAAAGAAACAATTAATGACAAATTAAGGAATTAAACTAAACAAGAAGACTTCCCTTTTGTGTTCCACGGTACATAAGGACTTGTTGCACAAGTCTTTACTCATCCCTTGTTTATTAGAATCCAATTAGATTCTTACAATCTCCCCCTTTGTTATTGATTGATTCTAATCATTTTCTCCCCCTGAGTAAAATTCCTGAAAATGAAACAATAGAGGATAGAAGGAAGCAATAAAACCAATGATCATCCTCAACATCAAAGGAACAACTCATCATCATCATCTCTTTTGGCAACAAGAGTGGCATGAACTATTGTAGCAGTAAGTGCCACAGTTAGAGCAACTGTTCCAAAAGTAGTGGCTTTGGCAGGTGGTTCACAACGGAGTCAGCTCCCCCTGCATGTGTTTCCCCCCCTGTAGGTGGTCCGTGGGCAGAGCTCCTTTTGTACATGACTTCATTCTTCCCCTCTGTTTACTTGTCTTGGTAGACTTGCAAAAACCCTTGATGCACAGAGATTTGATTCCTTGCGAAAATCGCTCGGAATTTATGTTGTTTAATCTGATGCAATTGCATGAACTGTTGGAACAGTCTGTGTGTCCAGACTTGCAACTTTAAGTGGTAGGACACTTCATATGTTTTTGCATCTCATATAGGAATTGCATTAAGCATAGTGCATATGATTGAGACAAATGTGAATTTGATACTACGAGCACTTCTAAACTTTGTGGGGGTAGAACTTCACCAATTCCCAAAATGATTACTTAAAAGGATCCAACTTATTTATTTCTCTGAATAGTCTTGTCATGGTTGGATGTTTTTGTACGGAAAAGCTGCCTCTTTTAATGAGTGAAAGCTACTCTTGAACTACTGTTACTAATATATATATCTACAACCATTTGGTCAGTGAGTAGTTCGAAGTTTTTTTGAGTCGAGTCAGTAAATCACGTGGCCGAAAGCTCGCTACAAGGCTCAATTAGAAAGCCCAGGGGACTACACATTGCACGACCAATATAAATTATATATATGGTCAGTGAATCGTTCGAAGCCTAGTTGAGTCGAGCCAGTAAACCACTTGACCGAACACTCACTGCAAGGGTCAATTAGAAAGCCCAGGGGACTACACATTGCACGACCACCATAATCTCGTTCCTTTTAATTGCTCTGTTTTCAATGGGAAAAGGCTACCATTAGACGTGTGTGTACGCTACCTAATAAGGGCATATTTTTTTTGACTTGGGATTATTAAGTTTATTGGTTGCATTCGCAGTCGGATTTTTGGGAATTGCGCTTATCGTGAATGTGAAGATAAATCTCATATGTTTTGTTTGTCCATCCTATTTACACATGTCTCTTCACTCATGTTTACTATCGTGAATGTGAAGATAAATCTCATATGTTTTGTTTGTCCATCCCATTCACGCATTAAAAAAAAAAAAAAGGGACGGGATTTTTGTTTATGTGCCGGTTAAATTTATTTTTTTGTTGGATCCGGATCTATTGAGCTTACTTCTCACATTTCCACGTTTCGTATGAAGTTTGGCAAAGTCTGTAGTATTTGTTATTTAATGTCGGATTTGATATCACTATCCTTTGATTTTTCGCATTGTAATTTTCGTGTGGTATTGACTTTATGAGTTTGTGATTTTGTGTGCACGTTATGTATGGTGACTCTTCTCACTTGCTTTCTAGATTCTCTCTTCGTTTGATCTTTTTGTTAAGTGTTTGAATAGATTGCTCGAAACATCGAGATCAATAGTCCATTTTGATTTATCTATGCATGGTGATTGCCTAGAAAGGGGGAGAAAATAACAGCTACGCTGGCATGAACACAGGGGGAGTTCCGACAACTGTTGCTACAGTGCATCAGACAGTTGCTAGAACAGTGCAGGAATGCAGGAGGAGTTCAGACAACTGTTGAGACAGTGCATCAGACAGTTGTTGAAATTGTACAGAAATACAGGACAAATAACGAGCATTGTGAAGAGAAGGTGTTTCTGCTACACAGCTCTAATACCAATTGTTAGAATTTATTTCGTACAGATTAAATATTTGTGTTAGATTCAGTTTTTCGTTACTATTGCGTAAAGTGTTTCAACAGTTCGTGAAACATTTCGTAAAAATAGAAATAAACGAGACACAAATTTAATGTGGTTTGGATACAATTGTACCCTACATCCACGAAGACCTGCAAACAAAATTTACTATTTTTTTGTTTTACGAATACAATAGTAGGACTTAATAAAAATACAAAGACTCCCTCTTCGTTGACGCCGTTCTTGTATACTGCGCTGAATTATAAATCTTCAATTTGTAGCACGTCCCTTGCTCCGAACGGTTGAACTCCCTTCAACGCTGAATCCCTCAGTAGGCGGATCGATCTCCTCCTGAGATATGTTTAAGCCCCTCCCCCGAAGAACCGATCTTCTTTTTGTATAGAAGAAGCAAACTTGTGATAATCCTTGAATCTTGGTGTCTTTACTACAAAGTCTTGAAGCCGATATATTTTCTATAAAAAAACACGTATCACAATCGAGCAATAAAATCGAGAAGAAAAAAAATATTTTCTCTGAACTCTTCTCTCGATAAAAAGTCGCCGGAAGAGCAACAAGGAAAAGAGAAATATTTTTCTCTCCAAAAAGCACACAACAACAACAACAAAGAAAAGAGAGATATGTTTGTCTCCAAAAAGACTCGCCATATTCTGTTGGTGCTTCTCTTTTTTATATAGCCTGGGAAAGACTCCTGTATAAGCAACAAAGAAAAGAGAGATATTTTTCACTCCAAAAAGACACGCCGTATTTTGTTGCTGCTTCTCTTTTTTATATAGCCTGGGAAAGACTCATGTATAAGCAAACTAATTAAGGTTAGATACCTTCTCAAAAAAAAAAAAAAAAAATTAAGGTTAGATACATACAGGAGATATAGGAGATTTATAAGATACCTATCTAATAATATATTATTAAAATACAAGAGAGATCCCATATAAATAATAATTTTCCAATTAATGATAATTTAAGAAAAAAATAAAAAGGAATTATCCCTTCTCTTCATTTTCACACGTCTGTGTGAAATATATGGAAAGAAAGAATTCTTCTTTCACAAGACTTCTACACAAGTAATTAAGTTAAGAATAACTCTTTTTAATTAATAAGATAGTTTCCTATATAAAAGAAACAATTAAGGACAAATTAAAGAATTAAAGTAAACAAGGAGACTTCCCTTTTGTGTTTCACGGTACATAAGAACTTGTTGTACAAGTCTTTACTCATCCCTTGTTTATTAGAATCCAATTAGATTCTAGCAGATACATTACAAAATCATACAAACACTGTTACCATCAGATGATCAAATTGCGGACAAAATAGAAATGGATTAACAATCATCCAATATGTATGGAAGAAAAGATTTGTCTCACATTTCTCTACGCCGTACGGTAAGAAGAACCACATGATGATCTCTTGCTCAGAGAACTTTGCCAGAAAGAAGGAAAAAATCGATGATGATTTTTTTTAGAGGAAAAATTGTTTATGAATTAAGGTGATTGATGTAAGTGGGTCTAAAGTTTAACGAGAGCTATTAGATTTGATCGTAATATTTTTTTTTTCATTTGATATGAATTAAGTTTTAAATTATTAATTTTCTAATTAAATTTCCAGTTTAATTAAAAGGTGTTTAATGTAATTTTACTTGTAACGTATGTATCGTACTATTTTTTAGTGGGTACGTACTAATCCTATGTGGAGCATTTGTATTGGTCGGTTATCGTCCGAGACGTACAACCCTCTCGAACCCTAGACAATCCCAAAAGACATGCCATATTTTGTTGCTGCTTCTCTTTTTTATATAGCCAGGGAAAGACTCTTGTATAAGCAAACTAATTAAGGTTAGATACATACAGGAGATGTAGGAGATTTATAAGATACCTATCTAATAATATATTATTAAAATACAAGAGAGATCCCATATAAATAATAATATTCCAATTAATGACAATGTAAAAAAAAAAAGGAATTATCCCTTCTCTTGATTCCCACACGTCTGTGTGAAATATATGGAAAGAAATAATTCTTCTTTCACAAAACTTCTACCCAAGTCATTAAGTTAAGAATAACTCTTTTTAATTAATAAGATAGTTTCATATATAAAAGAAACAATTAATGACAAATTAAAGAATTAAAGTAAACAAGGAGACTTCCCTTTTGTGTTTCACGGTACATAAGGACTTGTTGCACAAGTCTTTACTCATCCCTTGTTTATTAGAATCCAATTAGATTCTAACAATCTCCCCCTTTGTCATTGATTGATTCTAATCATATGTTAGTAAAATGCCTGAAAATGAAACAATAGAGGATAGAAGGAAGCAATAAAACCAATGATCATCCTCAACATCAAAGGAACAACTCATCATCATCATCTCTTTCAGCAACAATAGAAGAAAATGTTCTTAGTTCATAACAAACATGATGTCAAAAGAATATTGATATCGATCGTCATTTATGAACTAAGAACATTTTATTCTATGGTAATGAAACCTTGTATATATTGATATCGATCGTCATTTCTGTTATCTATTTATCGTGTTTTGATTTCGTTTATGTTTTCCTGTATGAAATGCTTCTGATTGTTTGATCAGCTCTTGGATTGATATTAAATAGGAATGAACTCTGACAGAGGATTTCTTGATTGAAGTTAGGAAAACATAGCTCGGGGTGTGGAAACGGAGACGTCGGACCTGTAGGTAGACTCTAACTACATTGGTGACGGGGGTTAGAATACTTTAACGTCTGGGTTAACGAATAGGAATGTGACTTTAGATAACGGATTTGTAGATCGTTGTTGATTATACATAGGTGGATTTGGCCCTAGAAGTCCCTTTTAAATCGAAGCCCTCCCGTGTTGAGTTGTCGCTATTTTATTTACGTACTTCTATACCATGTTTACGATCTTGCATGCTTTTAAACTAGGGTTTATCACCATTCCAATTATTTACGATCGGCTAGATAATATAATTACACTACTTAGCATGTGAATCTACAAGGTCCCTGTGGATCGATATCCGGAACCACTGTTCTGCAAAATGCGATATTGTATACTTGCGGTAATTTATACGTGAGGAAAACACGTATATGTTAATCTCATCCGTTGATTTTCTTTTGTACGACCTAGTACGATCTAGTACGATACTGGGATTTTTAAAATAAAAGTACGAACCCAGTAAAAACATATCGTACACCATCATACACACATCATATAGTTATATAAATTACCTAATTCACGTTACAAACTCAACCAAAAAATGTAAAATATCCATTAAACAAATATTACAATAATCATAATCAATTAACAAAATTACAAGAAAAAATAAAATCAAAACTCCCCAAATTCTTCATATAAGAACGCAACCACTTCTCTCCATCCCTGCCGATCTTATGCAGATAGCGGTGTAGCCGGTCGGCGGCGGCGACTCTTCCGACGTTGATGAAGAATACAAAGAAATTTCTTAAAACTAAAGAGGTTTTTTCTTAGCTTGTGGCTATTGCTAAAGCTCTAGGAATGTCGAATTAGTCAGGTATAGTTTGGAGGTTTCATTCATTTGTAGCCTGATGAATATAACAGGGGAATAGGCTTTATTAATCATTATTAGTCGAATCATTTCGTTAGTATTGTATATCATGTTGAATGTTCTGATATGAAATCATCTAACAAGATTACGAGGTCCATGTTTGTTCATTAATTCATAAAACTTTTCTTGTTGATGTTGTGTATCATTACCCTATGCTTTGGTTATGATTTATTTCATTTCAAATGAGGTGTTATTAATTTTATGGTGTTATCAGATAAGTGCCATTATCAATCCTCGAGGAGCTTACAAGGCACCGAGGACCACCACTATATCTGCACTCTCGGCCAATGCAAGCAGAAATTAAATTGTAACTGTACTAGACTCGTTGGCTGGTGGCGGGGCAAATCCATCGGCGACCACCCCGATCACCCCCTCGTCGGCAACTCCTCAGCCAGATGCTTGTGCACCAACCACAGATGTTGAAACCCCTAGGCGACCACCATGACTCCACCTACTGGCCAACCGCCTTCTGATTCTACATCAGTTTATTTGACCGTTACCGTCTGGCTTCTCTTATTGTCCACTTAAGTAGCCTTTAATCTCCAAAGGAAAAAAATATACTTTTTGGGTATATTTTATTATGGTACTTTACAATAAAACTTTGTTTGAATTTATTATAATTTACATCTCAATTTTGTATTCGATTCTAGTGTTTAGCATATTGTTTCTTTCACGGTTGATCAGTATATATATTTTACAGTGAGAATAAGAGCTAATTGCAAATACCTCCCATGTGTAATCTCTAATTGGCAAATACCCCACTGTAAAAAAAAAAAAAAAAAAAAAAAAAAAAAAAAAAAAAAACTCACCAACGCCCACTCGTGTAATCAAACTCAAAACTCACATCACCCTCTATGTTTTTAGGCATTGACTAAAAGTGAAATGACAAAAATGCCCTTCTGGATTTTTCAGCAATTAATAAAATATATAATGTACATATTTATTTTTTAATATTTTCTCACCTCACAGCACCCTCTAATTATTTTTTGATGTGTAGTTATTTTTAATTTTATAAACAAAATTTATTAATAATTTTGTAATTATAAAATATAAACAGAAATTAGACATTTATTGTAGTATTAGATTTTATATGTTTTATATTTTTTTTAGCCCTTTGTTGCAGCCCCACCTTCTTTCTAGATCCACAACCCACAACCGTGATTTCTTTTTTTCCAAATTCGCGAAGTACCATTTCACTCTTTCTATGGCAGCCCATATATGCAATTTGAACAAAGACAGCGACGACGGCGATTATGTGCAGGAGAAGAAAAACCTTACCTATACACAACTCTCTCTCGCTAAGAATTGGGTGGTGCCAGACGGTGGCGGTGACGAGGGAGATAAATATGAAGGAGTAGGTGGGTATCGGTGGTGCGAGACGGGCCAGAAGGCGACGGTGACGAGGGAGATAAATTTGAAGGAGTAGGTGGGTGGCGGTGGTGCTAGACGAGCCAGAGAGCGGCGGTGGTGCTAGACAGGCCAGAAGGCGGCGACGATCTGAAAAATCTTCAAGTTTTGTTCCTTATTTTACAATTTTGGAAATTTGAAAATTTACAATTTAGTCCTATAATTTATAGTTATTTATAATTTAACTAGTCAGATTTTTTTATTTATACAGGGGTATCTATGACATTTCACCCTAAAAATAACATAAAAATTCGCAGAGCCCGCGAATGAGAGACACGATTTTCCTTAAGGGGTCTAGATGCATTGACTTTGGTTACACGAGGGGGCGTTGGTGAATGTGAATTGTTTTTTGACGGGGGGTATTTGCCAATTAGAGATTACACGGGGGAGGTATTTGCAATTAACTCGTGAGAATAATTATGTGAAAAGACAAATATATTTGTTTATAAATTACAAACGGGCAAATACAGACACATTATAATTTCAATGCCAAAGTAATATCTTCTTCACACAATAATTACAACATGAGTCAAATGGTTGTTACATATTCAAAATAGTGTAATTGATAAGTTTATAATCAATTTATGAAGACGAAACATGACCTGATAAAATATAATGCAGCAAACACAACCACATGGAAATCAGTTCAACTGTGATTGGTATCAGTTGAACTGTGGTTGTATATAACTTCATAGGTCTCGAAATGTTAGGGTGTTGAAACTGTTAGAATCTCGTTGGGATTCTAAGTCCACAACACCATGTGGAATTCTATGGAGATGTATATTAATATGAGGAACATATTTTCCTTAGTTATCTCATTAGATAATTAGAGAAGAAATAAATTATCTCTCCATATTAATCACGTGAACGTGTATCTCCAAAATAGAAGGAATTTCACTTTTTTAATATTGTGTTTATTGTCATTAATTGGTTTAGGTCTTCACAAGAATATAAAAGGAGGAGCTAATGCCGAAGTTATTTGGTGAGTCTTTTATCACGTGGATGATTTACCACGTCGGCCTGCAAGTCTACCAAGACAAGTAAACAAAGGGGAAGAATGAAGTCATGTACAAAAGGAGCTCTGCCCAAGGACCACCTACAGGGGGGGAAACACATGCAGGGGGAGCTGACTCCGTTGTGAACCACCTGCCAAAGCCACTACTTTTGGAACAGTTGCTCTAACTGTGGCACTTACTGCTACAATAGTTCATGCCACTCTTGTTGCCAAAAGAGATGATGATGACGAGTTGTTCCTTTGATGTTGAGGATGATCATTGGTTTTATTGCTTCCTTCTATCCTCTATTATTTCATTTTCAGGAATTTTACTCAGGGGGAGAAAATGATTAGAATCAATCAATAACAAAGGGGGAGATTGTAAGAATCTAATTGGATTCTAATAAACAAGGGATGAGTAAAGACTTGTGCAACAAGTCCTTATGTACCGTGAAACACAAAAGGGAAGTCTCCTTGTTTAGTTTAATTCCTTAATTTGTCATTAATTGTTTCTTTTGTATAGGAAACTACCTTATTAATTAAAAAGAGTTATTCTTAACTTAATGACTTGTGTAGAAGTATTGTGAAAGAAGAATTCTTTCTTTCCATATATTTCACACAGACGTGTGGGAATCAAGAGAAGGGATAATTCCTTTATAATTTTTTTTTCTTATATTGTCATTAAATGGAATATTATTATTTATATGGGATATCTCTTTTATTTTAATAATATATTATTAGATAGGTATGTTATAAATATCATACATCTCCTATACGTATCTAACCTTAATTAGTTTGCTTATACACAAGTCATTAAGTTAAGAATAACTCTATTTAATTAGTAAGATAGTTTCCTATATAAAAGAAACAATTAAAGACAAATTAAAGAATTAAAGTAAACAAGGAGACTTCCCTTTTGTGTTTCACGGTACATAAGGACTTGTTGTTCAAGTCTTTACTCACCCCTTGTTTATTAGAATCCAATTAGATTCTAGCAGATACATTACAAAATCATACAAACACTGTTACCATCAGATGATCAAATTGCCGACAAAATAAAAATGGATTAACAATCATCCAGTTCTACAGGACACATGGGAAAATCAATATGTATGGAAGAAAAGATTCGTCTCACAATTCTCTACGCCGTACGATAAGAAGAACCACATGATGATTTCTTGCTCAGAGAACTTTGCCAGAAAAAAGGAAAAAATCTATGATAATTTTTTTTAGAGGAAAAATTGATTATGAATTAAGGAGATTGATGTAAGTGGGTCTAAAGTTCAAGAAAAACTATTAGCTTTGACTGTAATATTTTTTTTTTCATTTGATATGAATTAAGTTTTAAATTATTAATTTTCTAATTAAATTTCCAGTTTAATTAAAAAGTTGTTTAATGTAATTTTACTTGTAACGTATGTACCGTACTATTTTTTAGTGGGTACGTACTAATCCTATGTGGAGCATTTGTATTGGCCGGTAATGGTCCGACAAATACAACCCTCTCGAACCCTAGAAAACCCCATGTTTGTTTAGGTTTTCAAATTCTTCTCATTATATTCCCAAAATAAAATTATCTTTCTCAAATATTTTCAAAAACTTCCCCAAAAAATAATTCAAATATTTCTCTATCTAACAAACAGATATGATTTGACTGCTACAGTGAAAATTGTTTTCACTAAATTACAAACTAAAATCACTTTATCTTTCAAATTCTTCTTACAGAATACCTTTTTCCAACACATTTTAAACATGATTTAACTTGCTACAGTACAAATTGTCTCATCACAAAATACACACAACCTTTATTTTGTTTTCAAATTCTTATCCCAAAACGTCTTTTCTCCAGAATAAAATGGAAATGGAAGCCCAAAAGCTCACCAAACATATCCATTATTCTTTCATATTTCCCGTCAAACAAAAGCCACCCACCCGACCCCACATTTTCATCATCTTCACCGTCATACCAAACCCATCAACCACCATCCCATCTCTAAACCCAAGCCCAACACCTCTCTGTTATAGACCTCAAAAATTTGAAAAATTGAATTGAAAAATTCAAAAACTTCATTTTGGGTTGAATATGTAATTTTTTAAAATTGTAATTTAAACAGTATTTTGGTCTTTCGGGTCAAAAAGTAACCCCCGGTAGCCCAGTCTGCGCGCGGTGTCCACGATAAGCTGCCAAGGACCTATTTTGATTTGACTGATTTTCATTGGAGGGTCCTTGTTGATTTATTTAACATGAGGATTTTTTCGGTAATTCCAAATTACAAAGGGCTGATTTTTGCCTTTATTAAATGGGGCACTTTGAGAACGTCCAAAAACTTTCATTAATTGGGATATGTCCAACCCATATTTCAATCTTTGATGTAAACCCAGGCTCCTTTCCGTTCGTCAATAATCCACTATCTTTTTTCCAACTACACACATCCCCAGTTTTGTTCCTCCTTTTTTTTTTAAATGATTTTTGTTTTCAATTTTTTTAATTTTTTAATATTTTTTTAATTTTTAATTTTTAATTTTTTAAAACTGTGGTTGAATAATGAAATTAATTACTAAAAGTAACAACAACAACAACAACAACAACAACAACAACAACAACAACAACAACAACAACAACAACAACAACAACCGTAATATATTCAATCAAAACCAACACGATTCAACAAAAGAATCCAAACAATAACCAAGCGAAACAAATAACAAAAACAACTACAAAAAAGAAAATGAAAATCAACTATTTTTTACAAAACAAAAGATATACAAAAAATGTATTGATTTATAGAAATTGGATGATGGATTGACAATGACAGAACAAAAACCCATTACCTAAATGCCCCAAGTCCGACTACACGTGGAAAACTCGGGAATCAATAACCAAAAGTTCAAAAATGAATTAAAAAACGTAATGATTAACTTTAATCGACTACTGATCGAAGTCGATTAAACCTCAAACGACTACTGAGCATAGTCGATTAGGGGTCTAGCATGCACGACTTTCTCCGCCCCGCCGGATCGAACCAAAAACTCTAGATCTGTCTTTCCATTGTCACCATACCGTCGTCACACCACAACATCACCATCCCCACCATCGGCACCACAAAAACACCGTCTAATTTCCACCCGCATGGAGACTGGTCTCATTCTTCTCGGACGACAATAATAGATCGACTCTCATATTGCTCACGAGAGCAGCATCGTGGTGGTTCAGGCCTCGTGGAGCGCCGCCATGAGGGCATAGAAGATATGGGGCGCAGACAATTCTCTGTCCGACCACTGGCTTCTATGAGAGAGAAGAAGGATGTGGACGAAAAAAGGAAGAAGAGAAAGAATAGAAAAAAAAGGACAAGAGAGAAGATGGGTGAGACAGGAAACAAAGAGAAAAGGTTAATAGGATTAGGGTTTGGAAGGGGATAATTACAACTCTCGTCCCTATATCATACACCATTTTCGATTTTGGTCGATAAATTTTTTCTAGCACAAAATTGGTCCTCAAATAACCAGTTTTCTTACAATTTTCGTCCACCGTTTGAAATTGCCGTTAGTTTGGATGGAAAAGTCACGTGTGAGGCACGTGAAAATGCACATTAACCTCTTCTTTTTACCTATACTGTTTATTTATCCTTAATATCACTTTATTCTTAGAATTTCGTCCAAATTAAATTCGAGTTGCAATCTCTTTCGATAATAGCATTATGTTAGTAAATATACATTTTACTCTGTACAACTTCTCCTCAGAGTAAAACTTCTGAACAAAGAACATAGAAAATAAAAAGTATGAAGCATGAAATTCCAATTGTGACAAAAAATAAAAACAAAATAGCACACAAGAAATTATAAATTATGGAGCTCAGGACTTCGACGTTCTAACTTTTCCCTTTTGTTTATATATACTACAAGCATCAAGAAGTTATTTTTTTGTGTCATTACTCATTTATTGAGTTGGTCTTATATATCAGGTCTGAAAATTTGTGGAGGGGCTGCAGATTGAGGTGGGCTAATTACGTGAGGCAAAACATTAGATTTGATGACCATTATTTGATGACGAGAATAGAATACATTGTATACTATATGCAAGAACTTAAACAGTAAGCAAGACTTCTATCATTCTGCGTTGATTGAAAAGCTTAAAAGTTTCTCTTTCAGGGAAAAAAGCTCCTTTTAAATTTGTTTCGATCAAAGTTAGTTGCCTTCGATTTTTCTTACTTCCTCGGTCTTTTTGTATGCCATTATTTTCTTTTTGATAAATTCTAGCTTTCTTTATATCCAATGGTATACAATGGAATGTGTTTTGTTTCTCTTGAACTCAGCATGTAGTTGTGACCCGTTTTTTCTACTTCATGCGTGCTTGTTTTATTTCTGTTGGAGTTAGTTTGCTTTTGTAATAGCTGGACTTTATTCATGTCTATGTCTGTATGTTCGTGAATTTTACACGTATTCATTTAATTTTGACTTGATTGTTAATTCTTGATGTGTGATGATAGGAGTCACAACATGGGTTTGGAATTTAGGGTTTCATCTAATCAGATGTTATTTCGTACATTGATTGAATTCAGATTGAGTTTCTCAACTGAAACCTTGTTGGCGAGTAACATGATATAAAATTACTTTATCTTTTTTTTCCCCCGACTATTCTGGTTGTGTTTTAGCATAAAATACTTGCTCTGGTATTTTAGCTCTACATGCAGAAAACATATTACAAGACCACCTCATTGATTTAAAGTTAGCTGCAAGCCTGTTGACCTTCTTGCTGGACAAACAACCGAAGTTTCGGTTTTTGCTTACAAATACATCAAAAAATTGGTACGTTATTTCTTATACAAATCAATCCAGAATTTCATTTTAAAGTAAAATGGGGTCAATATTGTCGATCTCTCTGATCCTCGTTTTTCTGCATATGTTTGTATCTTATATTACTTGGGAAAAATACCTAAACACCTCCCACCTTGCAATTATTGGGTTTAATAATTTCCTAGACACCCTGTACCATGTCTTTATTAATTATTAAATTGGCGAAAAAATCTTATTCGTATTGCAAATTTGCAAGTCATTTGTTCTGTTTATGAGTTATGACATTGAACAGCATAGATATCCTCCGTTGTCGTATCTCTCGATGGTAAAAGATGTGTTAATTGACTGTGAACCGATATTGGGTTATTAACATAAAGAAATGGACATAATTGCAGAAAATCGAACAATTATACAATTACAATACTTGCCTTATGTAACGCGTTGGGGTTATTTAGCTACAATGTTCACATAAGCAATAACTGTAAATGTATCCGAAGAACAGCTAGGAAATATTCACGTACCTAAAAGGGCTAGCTAACTATATCAAAGCTATTATGTTGGAGTTGAGTCGTCTGCTACTCCGTTCAATATCTGCATACCCCGAAATATTTTGCGCCAATAAGACACAAGCATTTGTGGCTCCCGTTCTGCCCGTCCAGTCCCCTGAATTGGCCACATAACAATCGCAATGGAAATTAATTAATCAAAATAAATCGGCACATGTATAGATATATATACTAGATCAGAAGATATTTTTTTAATTAATAATGAAGGAACTCGATCACAACAAATAATATAAGTACAATCGAGCATACCTCCACTCTAATTCAATAACATGCAAGATTCGCAATTAATAACGTCAATCAAGGAAAAGTTGGCAAGGCCATTCAAGCTTCGATTATTTGACTTAATGATGTGAGTAGCTTCAGTTTCATGTTTATCTCCAAAGTTCAATAGTTGAAGCACCATTATGCATGTAATGTAGATATGATTTTTTTTTTTTTGGTCTAAATGGTGGTAATTAGAACTCGGGACCTTTAGTTATGTTTAATATTTCGATAGTTAATGAAATCAAGGTATTAAGAGAAGCATATATCGACCAGATTTGTATATTTGTATATACTAGCAAGGTGCACATGTGTTGCACGTGCGTTGTGATTTTCTCTATATATTATTTTATGTTTTTTCTTTTATGTTTCTCAAGATGCTTTATTAATTGAGTTATTTGCACATAATCCCTGTGTAATTTCGAATGGCCACAAAAACCATTGTATTGAAAAAAATAGCAAGAATCACCCAATGTATTCTTTAAAAAGCACATTGCCCCTTATTTGATATTTTATTGTTGACTTAGGTGAAATGAAAAAATTATGCATAATTAAAAATAATGTAGGAATATCCCAACCCAAAAAAAAAGTGAAAACAAAAAAAAAAAAAAAAGAAAAAAAGAAAAAAAAAGAGAGAGAAAATAAGCTATATGTTTGTTTAGGTTTTCAAATTCTTTTCATTATTTTCCCAAATTAAAATTATCTTTCTCAAATATTTTCAAAAGCTTCCCCAGAAAATTATTCAAATATTTCTCTATCTAATAGACATGATTTGACCGCTACTGTGAAAATTGTTTTCACTAAAATACAAACTAAAATCACTTTATCTTTCAAATTCTTCTTTCATAATACCTTTTTCCAACACTTTTTAAACATGATTTAACTTGCTATAGTACAAATTGTCTCATCTCAAAATACAAATAACCTTTATTTTATTTTCAAATTCTTCTCCCAAAAAATCTTTTCTCCAGAATAAAATGGAAATGGAAGCCCAAAAGCTCACCAAACATATCCATTATTCTTTCATCTTTCCCGTCAAACAAAAGCCACCCACCCGACCTCACATTTTCATCATCTTCACCATCATACCAAACCCATCAACCACCATCCCGTCTTTAAACCCAAGCCCAACACCTCTCTGTTATAGACCTCAAATTGGAGATTCACCGCCGAGATTGTTAGGCGCCCATCGGTATACCACAAGCTTTACATATGTATGATATTGTCTAATTAGGGCCAAATCCTATTGGTTTTGCTCTTGGATTTTTTTCCAAAAGGTCCCATAAATAGAGTTGCTATCCCCTCCTCCCCTCTTTATCTTCTTATAAAAGAAGTGATATTTTCCATATTAAACGGATGTGGGACTATGCTTGCACCTCAACAGAGATTCACCGTCACATACGTCGGAGCCACCCACCTAGATCTACTTCGTGCTGCCAACCTTTGAACAAGAGAAAAAAATTGGCTGGACCAGATCTCCTTCTTCATGCCTGCTTCCAAACTCCAATGGGGCCTCACTGCCATGGGTTCTTTTAGAATTTCACTAAAGAAACCGAGGGTTTTCGTGGCTGGTTGAGGAATTCGGGTTTTGGTCGGAGGTGAACCCAGCCGTTTTGGAAATAGAAATCGAGATTGACATTTTTCGATGATGTCAAGATAGATATTTTACGATGAGGAGGAGATTTTGTGTTAAGGATTGAATTAAAAATTGAGATTGATGTTCCAATTTTGAGTTAATTTAGAGAGAGGGCGCTTCTGAAAATTTGAAAAATTGAATTAAAAATTTCAACAACTTCATTTTGGGTTGAATCTGTACTTTTTTAAAATTATAATTCAAACAGTAGTTTGGTCTTTCGGATCAAAAAGTCACCCCCAGTAGCCCACTCTGCGCGCGGTGTCCACGCTAAGCTTTTCAAGGACCTATTTTGATTTGCCTGATTTTCATTGGAGGGTCCTTGTTGATTTATTTAACATGAGGATTTTTTCGGTAATTCCAAATTACAAATGGCTGATTTTTGCCTTTATTAAGTGGGGCACTTTGAGAACGTCCAAAAACTTTCATTAATAGGGATATGTCCAACCCATATTTCACTCTTTGATGTAAACCTAGGCTCCTTTCCGTTCCTCAATAATCCACTATCTTTTTTCCAACTAGACACATCCCCAGTTTGGTTCCTCCCTTTTATTTTTTAATTAATTTTTGTTTTTAATTTATAATTTTTTAATATCTTTTTTAATTTAAAAAAAATAACTTTTTATTATTATTATTATTTTTTTACAATTTTTTGTAATACTTTTTCTCTGTCAGGAATCAATCCACTAAGGGAATAGTTGATTAACGAACTAACAACTAAAATTGTGGTTGAATAAGTAAATTAATTACTAAAAGTAACGACAACAACAACAACAACCGTAATATATTCAATCAAAACCAACACGATTCAACAAAAGAATCCAAATAATAACATCTGAAACAAATAACAAAAACAACTACAAAAAAGAAAATGAAAATCAACTATTTTGTTACAAAACAAAAGATATACAAAAATTGTACTAATTTATAGAAATTGGATGATGGATTGACAATGACAGAACAAAATCACATTACCTAAATGCCCCAAGTCCGACTACACGTGGCAAAATCGGGAATCAATAACCAAAAGTTCAAAAATGAATTAAAAAACGTAATGATTAACTTTAATCGACTACTGATCATAGTCGATTAAACCTTAATCAACAACTGAGCATAGTCGATTAAAACTTAACATAGTCGATTAGGGGTCTAGCATGCGCGACTTTCTCCGCCCCGCCAGATCTAACCAAAAACTCTAGATCTGTATTTCCATTGTCACCATACCGTCGTCACACCACACCATCACCATCCCTACCATCGGCACAACAAAAACACCGTCTAATTTCCACCCGCATGGAGACTGGTCTAATTCTTCTCGGACGACAATAATAGATCGACTCTCATGGCGAGAAGGGGCTGTTGTTCTTCACGACAGCAGCATCGTGGTGGTTCAAGCCTCATGGAGCGCCGCCATGAGGGCATAGAAGATATGGGCGCAGACAATTCTCTGTCCGACCACTTGCTTCTGTGAGAGAGAAGAAGGATGTGGATGAAAAAAGGAAGAAGAGAAATTGGTCCTCAAATAACCAGTTCTCTTACAATTTTCTTCCACCGTTTGAATTGCCGTTAGTTTGGATGGAAAAGTCACGTGTGAGGCACGTGAAAATGCACATTAACCTCTTCTTTTTACCTATACTGTTTATTTATCCTTAATATCACTTTATTCTTAGAATTTCGTCCAAATTAAATTCGAGTTGCAATTTCTTTCGATAATATCTTTATGTTAGTAAATAGACATTTTACTCTGTACAATTTCTCCTCAGAGTAAAAGTTCTGAACAAAGAACATAGAAAATAAAAAGTATGAAGCAAGAAATTTCAATTGTGACAAAAACTAAAAAAAAATAGCACACAAGAAATTATAAATAATGGAGATCACGGCTTCGACGTTCTAACTTTTCCCTTTTGTTTATATTATCTACAAGCATCAAAATAAAATAAAACAAATCTCCCCACATCGGTGAAATCGAAAATTGCAACATTCCCACTGCCGTCTCGAGTCCATTGGACCAGTTCATTCCGTTGCTGGTGATAATCTCTAAGATGGATTCGACAAAATGGCCCCATTTTCAAGATCCTCATCAGAAGTTTTCTATAGAATGTTGTCGATCACATTTATTTTGAAGACAAAAAGAGGATATATACCTAATAATCTCCTCCAAGAGTGCATGTTTTGAAGTGTGCCCACAGCCACGTTTTGGCCATTTGGCAAAATGACAAAAATAATTATTTTTTTATGGAGGTTCGAGCCTTCGATGATGAATTGAACGAAGAATGGTAATGTCATGATTTTACAGTTCAACATGAGCTATGACTTTGTTTTATCACATACCATAAAATTTGATAGCCATAGTTAAAACAACACGTGTAAGGAAATTAGATCACATGCTGCTTGCATGATCTGAATACTGCACAAAAAGCTAAATAAAATAATGGCCAATTTAAAGGGGAACAAACGGTCAGAATTTAATCATTCTTGTTTGCTACAAAAAATACTTATTGTGCTTAAGTAAATGGCAAATTCAAATATCGAGGGATCTTTTCAGTAAAAGTATCCGTGCATTTTCCTCAACCGACGTGATATGAGGCTTCATATCTTGTCACCTAAAAATGATAAACAGATACTCCAAGTTGAAGTTTAAGTTAGCTATTGATACCATATGGCAAACGTTCTTTCCAAACTTCACTTGGAGTTTTTTCACGCTTTCATCTTAGTGGCTGCAGATTCATCTTTGATAGGCTCTTTTTTCTCATTTACTTTGGTAGTTTGAAGGACTTCCATGGATTTGAGAAGGCTTAGAATTAGGATTTTCCATTTGTCCAAACAAGTTTATTTTGCTTGAACGTTTTGTCTTCTCGGTAGCACATGGAATCTGCCATATATTACATTATTTTCTCCTCAAAATAAATATATCAAACCTCGAAATTACACAAGAAAACAATACGAGATTGAAACTGTTTTAGAATATGACTATTACTTTAAAGAAAGCAAATAAATTGTAACATGGTAAAATGTTGATACTTAAATTTCAGTAACTAGATTAAATGATGAGAACTGAAAAGTTGATTCACAACAGCCATGATTGAATAAGACTTATAGAATAAGTTGGTACAAATGATGAACTCTACAACTCTCTCTCTGTATATATATTATATATATATATATATATATATATATATATATATATATATATATAAAGGGATGAGAGCAAGAAAAATTGATATATATATATATATATGTATACATATATACATATATATATATATATATATATATATATATATATATATATATATATATATATATATATATATATATATATATATATATATATATATATATATATATATATATATATATATATATATATATATATATATATATATATATATATACACGTATATATGTATATATATATGTGTATATATATATAGTTGTAGAGTTCATCATTTGTACCAACTTATTCGATAACTCTTATTCCATCAATGGGTACTTATTCATAAAGTGATACAGACAAAAAACTCCTTTACCAATAAGTCCACACATGGTCCAGCTTTTTGTAAAAGACTAAAATAACCCTTCATACTTTAATAAGCTCAAATTTCATCCTCAACTTAATTTAACCTCAATCTGACCCCAAATTTCACAAATTATTGAATTTTGACCCCAAACTTTTTTTTTTTCAAAATTCTTTGTTTTTTCAAAAACTTTTTTTTCCAGTCGGATTCTGGCGGTCTACGCCGGTCTTAACCAAGATTATTATAGCAATATTACTATGTTAAACCGTAGTTTAGTTAATTTTATTGTGTTTAACAGTAATATAGTTAATATTACTTTCAATCACAACAATATTGCTGTTTAAACGAAAAAAAAGGTTAAGAAAGAAAGAAAAGAAGAAAAAAGAAACAAGAAAAGAAAATTCAAAAAAGTCAACGCCGAAAACCGGTGAAAAAATCCGGAAGAAAAAAAAAATGGAAAAGTCAACGCCAGAGAATATTAACATAACAAAATTCATTTTTATTGTGTAATAGAGTAATATTACTATGTTGACCGTTCAACAAATGTTAACATAATAAAAAATAAAAGAATTAATATTACTGTGAGTGACAATAATATTACTACAACAGTCATATTACCGTCAACCACAGTAATATTACAATAATAGACAGTAATATTATTACGTTACTCCGTGAATATCTCAAACAAACATAAAATCCAAACAAAATAATAATATTGATGTGGTTGACAGCAATATTACTATAACAACAGTAATATTATTGTGTTTACAGTAATATTACAATAATAGACAGTAATATTATTACGTTACTCCGTGAATAACTCAAACAAAACAAAAAACCCAAAAAAAAATATTGATGTTGTTGATAGTAATATTATTGTGTTTACTGTTATTTTACTGTCAACGACAGTAATATAATTACGTTGGCGTGTCAACAAATCAAAAAAAATAAAAAAAAACAACAAAAAATAAAAAAATAATTATATTACATTAATTTACTATCAACAACAGCACAATTACATAAATGTATTGTCAACGACAATACGATTACGTTAAGTAACTGTCATTACAGTATAATTACGTTAATTTACTGTCAGTGACAGCACAATTACGGTCAATGTTTAGCGGAGGACGTAAAAAAAATAAAACCAAAAAAAAAAAAAACAAACAAAAAAAAAAGAAAAACTTTAAAAATAAAAATAAAAAAAGTCAATGCCGGAAACCGGCGAAAAAATACGGAAGAAAAGAAAAGAAAAAAGAAGAAGAAAAAAAAAAGTCAACACCGAAGACAGGCGTTGTCGACCAACGCCGGAAACTGGCAAAAAAATCCGATATAAAGAAAGAAAAAATAAATAAAAAATTTGAAAAGTCAAGGCCGGAGACCGGCGTTGACCGCCGGTCAGCGCCGGAATCTGGCGGCAAAATTGTATTTTTTGCAAAAAAACATTTTTTGAAAAAAGAAAGTTTTGGGTCAAAATTGAATAATTTGTGAAATTTGGGGTTAAACTGAGATTAAATTAAATTAAGGATGAAATTGGAGAATATTATAGTATGCTCCAAAAAAAGTCAATATTGAATTTTTGTGGTCAAAAGCGAATTTTTGTGGACGAAATTGATTAAATTTGGGTTACAATTAAGAATTGGGTATAACGGGTTGAGGGTAATATTGGCATATACATGAATGTTTCCTTTATTTATAATAAATATTAAAGGGATGGGATTATTAGTGAAAGAGATATAACCCCTAAACCTAGAATAATAAAGATACTTGGTTGGGGACTTATGCACAAAAACCCCATAAAAATATATGAATTATGGTATGGTACAGTATTACCGTGGTATTGAAAATACAATACCACTATCGTACTGTATGATAGCGGTACGGTAGTAATTCCGTACCGAATATTATGGTAACCATTATTTTGGTTATTTTTCGGTAATTTGTGGCTGGTATATTATAGCGATTGCAGCATTGCATAATCTCCTAGCCTTCACTTTTCGTTGTTTTGTCTTGTTTTATTTTTTTCACGTCTCCTTGTTTTAGTAGGTATAGCTAGTGTAATGAGGTTCCACTCAAAGCAATTAATTTCTTTCGAAACTAAGAGGGGTACTAAAAAGTAAATCGCTACCCAACGATATATCATCAATATAATTGATGTGCAACATGGAAAGTAAATGATGAATTGATGTTTTTGTTTTTATGCTGAAATACTACGCAGCAGGTGTTTCAAGAGCATTCCGGTCAAAAGTTAAAGCTATAAAATACATAGAGCAACAGTAAAAATACTACGGCCACAGGTATATGTTGGCGTTGAATCATTTCATTGTATGGCTTTTAATGTTCATTTTCTTTCTTATGGAAAACTACGTTGAAGGGTGCTCGTATTTGAGGAAGTAAGTTCTTTGTTAGAATATAGAGGTGAATTAGCTTTGTCATTTAATTTACAAATATTACTAGATTGACATTGCATAGGAATAACTTTCCTTGTATCGACTAGATGCGTAAAAGTAGAATTCATGCATCTATTTATTACTTTACTAATTCTACCTATTTAATGTGTGTAGAATATCTTCCTAGTTTATACTTTTTGTGCACCCAAAATGCTCTTTTTTTCTCATAATTTCGGTTATATAAGAAACAGTTTTTGTTATCCTTTTGCACACACCTGCTGATTTATTTTTAGGGTAAATAGCATTAAACCACCTGGACTTTTTAAGTTTTTGCGGATCACCTCCTGAACAATTTTTTTTTGCATGAGTTCACCTGTACTCAATTAATTGTGCCAGTTTGCCCTTTTTTGCCCGTTTCTAGGTCAAAATGACCGGTTGTGAACCCATGTGCGCTGCACATGAGAAATCCAAGACTATTTTTGAATTTTCCATTTAAAAATCTCTAATTCCTTTAATTTCCTCTCCATTTCTCTCTTATCTCCATTATTTCTCGTCTTTAATAAGAGAGAAGTGGATTCCCTCATTCGCAAAATATTTGCATTTTCAAGCATTTCAAATTACGTTGTCGGCCATTAGATTATGGCTGTATTCGAAGAAAATTCTCGAGTTTGTTGTCATCACTTTTGCAGCAGCTAAGGGAAATGATTTCAAGAATGGTGGCTGCTCTGTTTTGCGCCTCTTTCGACACTCTGGTTGTGCGGAGTTCAATGAACTTCACCATTTTTCTGGCGACTGCTTCATCGTTAACAATCGCCCATCTTCACATAAAGAAAATAACACCGTTTATTCAGTAAAGATCAAATTATATAATATTGCAAGAGATTGATAAGGAAGAATTATTTTTTGTTGAAAAATACCCGATTCTTGATCCTGTATGGCCAGTGCATTTGGAAACCGTGAAAAGCATGATGTCATGATCTGTAGGAGAAGTAATTGATGTATATTGTGGCCAATGGTAAGCAAGATCATGGACGGGGATTCCTTTGGCCCGATTAACAACGGGCTCTCTAATAAAACCGTCCGGGTTATTCGGAGTGGTCACTATCTCTATGTAGGGCCGTCTTTCTCAAATGCATTGCCCGACCATTTGAATAGCCCTGACTGTAAAAAATAAGCCATCTCAGGATACGACTGCAAAACAAAAAAAAAAAAAAGAAAAAAAAAAGAAAAAAAAATAAGATCATGAACATGAGGACTAATGATTTATCACATGTTTATTAATTTTTATTTTTATTTTTTTATTTTTACATGTCCATTTTACCATGTTTGTCCACCTGGTGATGTTGTGCAATAATCCAACAATAAATCTCAGATGGAGAGACAAGGTTTGTCTCATGCATTACAACCCAGCCAAATGTGGAGATTTACATGTGTTCTTTTTTCCGACAACGTAATTTGAAATACTCGAAAATGCAAATATTTTGCGAATGAGGGAATCAATTTCTTGCTAATTGAAGAGGGGAAATAATGGAGAGAAGAGAGAAATGTAGAGAAAATTAAAGAAATTAGGGATTTTTAAATGGAAAAGACAAAAATAGCCTTGGATTTCGCATGTGCAGCGCACATGGGTTCAGAACCGGTCATTTTGACCTGGAAACGGGCAAAAAAGGGTAAAGTGGCTCAATTAATTGAGTACAGGTGAACTCGTGCAAAAACAAATGTTCAGGAGGTGATCCGCAAAAACTTAAAAAGTTCAGGTGGTTCAATCTTATTTACCCTTATTTTTATGATGTCCAAGTTCCAACCTCTACTATTTGTGTCATCTTGAAAAATTGTTTTAATCACATGTTAATTTGTTGTCTTAAGTTACTATTCACTCAAGTAATCGAGCAAATTTATGGCCATATGAAGCAATTATAACTCCATCCTTTTGTGACCACAGACAAGATGGAGAAGGCATAGACCCTATGCCTAACCCTCAACTGCTTCAACAACCCTCATGGTTTTGCAAATTTCCGCAGCAAATCAACCTCGAGAGGTAAAGTAGATGATCTAGATGTGTATATAATATACACACATATACATATACATATACATAGATATATATGTACATATGTATATGTACATATGTATATGTATATATATATATATATATATATATATATATATATATATATATATATATATATATATATATATATATATATATATATATATAATTTTGTGGAATCTTTTTATTTATTTGTCGCATCATGGACTTTATCATGCTGTTATCATAGATTTTGAGATATGTTTTTGCATAATTTTAATCAACTTTTGTACTTTCAACTTATTTGGGAACCTAACTTGGAGCGAGAACAAGTCGGAGAAGGTTCTGTGAGGCCTTGTGGACCTTCGAAGAAGAAAAAAGCGAAATTAGGTGGTTCAACAAAGGTATGCCTTCTCTTGTAGCTATGTTATCCTTGCATGCAAGGGTCATTTTGTCGCGTATATATCCTGCTATCTATGTTGTATTAAATAAATTAATTCTTGCTTGCAACAATTGAATAGATTAAGAGATTTGGACATGGAAACAATGACCTGTCAACTGTGAATGGAGGCTTCAATTTTTTAAATATTATTTTTATTTAACATTTTGTGCAGAAGCCAATTAACAAAAGAAAAGTGGATGACAACTCGTGGATGCGCCGAAGGATGGGTGAAACGAGTAAACAAAAGGCCGTTGACTGGAAAATTTACCGGATACGAAGACAAGGTAATTTACGCTATATTAATTGTTATATGTTTATTAGTTTGTCAGAAATTGCAATAATTTTTCTACATTCAAAGGCATAAAAACTCCAAAACATTTTGATAAAATATGTATTTCTCTCGAGTATGTATATGAGTATCACTTAGGGGTGGATTCTGTACGGTTGCCGAATATTTGGCGCAGTACTGCGTACCTATCATATCTTATAGTATTGAATAATTTAATACTGTTGCCTTACCAAAACTTGCGGTATGCCAATGTTCGATGTACCGTTACTTTCGGTACGGCATAATCGGTACATGGTACTCTACCATCAATTCATTATAGGTGGGCTTAGAGTGATTTAAACTAAAAATGTGAGAGAAAATTATAGTTTTCATTTCTTAAAAATAAATATATCAAACCTCAAAATTACACAAGAAAACAATACGAGTTTGAAACTGTTTAAAATATGACTATTACTTTAAAGAAATCAAATAAATTGTTACATGGTAAACAGTTGATACTTAAATTACAGTAAATAGATTAAATGATGAGAACTGAAAAGTTGATTCACAACAGCCATGATAGAATAAGAGTTATGATATCGAAAAAATTATCGACGGCCATGATATAATAAGAGTCAATGATGAATTGATGTTTTTGTTTTTATGCAGAAATACTACGCAACGGGTGTTTCAAGAGCATTCCGGTCAAAAGTTAAAGTTCTAAGATACATAGAACAACTGCAAAATCTACGGCCACATGTATTTATTGGCGTTTAATCATTTCTTTGTATGACTTTTAATGTTCATTTTCTTTATTAAGGAAAACTATGTTGAAGTGTGCTCATATTTGAGGAATCAAGTTATTTTTTTGTTAGAATATAGAGGTGAATTAGCCTTGTCATAGAATTTACAAATATTACTAGATTGGCATTGCATATGAATAACTTTCCTTGTATCGACTAGAGTCGTAAAAGTTGAATGCATGCATCTATTTATTGCTTTAGTCACTCAAACTATTTTACGTGTGTAGAAATATTTTCCTAATTTATACTTTTTGTGCACCCATAATGCTGTTTTTTCTCATAATTTCGGAAATATAAGAAACACTTTTTGCTGTCCTTTTGCATACAATGGCTGATTTATTTTTATGATGTCCAAGTTCCGACCTCTACTATTTGTGTCAACTTGGAAAATTGTTATATATATATATATATATATATATATATATATATATATATATATATATATATATATATATATATATATATATATATATATATATATATATATATATATCTGATATTATATTAAAGAAAGCCCCACCTACTATCCGAAATGGCAACACCACATTTAACATGCTTGTTAATAATATATAACATAATAGAATGAGAAGTGGACTAGATTAATTTGGGTGTGTATATGTATATGTACGTTGTCTTGTGTTATTACTCATTTATTGAGTTGGTCGTATATATCAGGTCTGAAAATTTGTGGAGGGGCTGCATATTGAGGTTGGCTAATTACGTGAGGCATAACATTAGATTTGATGACCATTATTTGATGACGAGAATAGAATACATTGTATACTATATGCAAGAACTTAAACAGTAAGCAAGACTTCTATCAATCTGCGTTGATTGAAAAGTTTAAAAGTTTCTCTTTCAGGCCAAAAACTCCTTTTAAATTTGTTTCGAACAAAGTTAGTTGCCGTCGATTTTTCTAACTTCCTCGATCTTTTTGCTTTTTTGGAATTATGGAGTAGGCTGTATTTGGTATTTGTTTTGTTTTCTGATTGGTTTTCTCTATCTTTAAATCTTTTTATTCCTTTATTCGTTTATCATCTCATTGCAAGAGGCCTTCCCTAGGTGTACCGTGTATGCCATTATTTTCTTTTTGATAAATTCTTGCTTTCCTTATATCCAATGGTATACACTGGAATGTGTTTTGTTTCTCTTGAACTCTGCATGTAGTTGTGACCCGTTTTTTCTACTTCCTGCGTGCTTGTTTTATTTCTGTTGGAGTTAGTTTGCTTTTGTAATAGCTGGTCTTTATTCATGTCTATGTCTGTATGTTCGTGAATTTTACACGTATTAATTTAATTTTGACTTGATTGTTAATTCTTGATGTGTGATGATAGGAGTCACAACATGGGTTTGGAATTTAGGGTTTCATCTAATCAAATGATATTTCGTACATTGATTGAATTCAGATTGAGTTTCTCAACTGAAACATTGTTGGCGAGTAACACAATATAAAATTACTTTATTTTTTTCATTCTTTTCCCCCGACTATTCTGGTTGTGTTTTAGCATAAAATACTTGCTCTGGTATTTTAGCTCTACATGCAGAAAACTTATTACAAGACCACCTCATTGATTTAAAGTTAGCTGCAAGTCTGTTGACCTTCTTGCTGGACAAACAACCGAAGTTTCGGTTTTTGTTTACGAATCTATACTATCTATAAAAGTGGGAATGTTAGGGGAGGTTTCTTCCCTTTTATATCAGGACCAAAATGCCCTTTTTAATAAATATGAAGAACATATAAGGCCAATTGAGTAATAACATATAATACATTACAATAGCACATTTAATATTTTTGTTTTGAAAGAATAACACATTTAATATATAACAAGTAAAATTATAAATGGACTACATTTAATATATAACCATGTAAATTATAAATTGAGAAATTTGTAGTTTTTATACATTTTATCTAACATGCAAAATCTAATAATTATTTTATTTCTTCTTATGTTTTACATTTTTCATATTCTATTTTTACTGAAAAGATAATTATTGAACAATAATAAAATTTCATCAAGAAATGGTTTCAATTCATGCAAAAACGAAGGTAGCATATGATATCCTCTATGTTTGCAAATGAATTTGATGAACTTTTATTAATATTATACTCTTAATCTCTATTTTTATCTCAACAAAATTCAATTTGAATGAAAAGCTCGAGAAATGTAGTCATATTCCAAGGTATAAATTTATCTAATTTTAGTTTATACTTCAAAATTCAATTTAAAAGAAGCTCTTCACAATCCTAACCTATTTCTCTTAAAAGAAAGGGCCTCAACCCAATTTTCTTGAAAAAAACAATCGTCTTTAAACAAAAAACTCTTCACGCCATTACAATCAACATTCATTGTTAATAAAGACATTAATAACACGTAGACGTTTCCACTTCATCTGTATCAAATAATAAAATTGAACACAACATAATTCTGACTCAATAATAACTTGGTCTCACCAGTTTACACTTCATCATGTGTCAACGGGAAGAAAAAAAAAGTTTCTCCATTCCATCGGATAATAGTGTAACTCACGCGTTTACATAAAATTATTTTTTTCTTGGAAAAAAATATGAATCATTGAAAATTATGTTAACTGAAAAAAGAAACGCATCATTGGTGCATAAATGCATTCAACCTCACTAAGTGTCCAGTCCGCCTACTATATAGACATATTCAAATAATGTTCTCCTCTTCAAAGATCCACCCAAATACAAATCATTGAAAATTATGTTAACTACCAAATATACTTTTACAAGGTGAATATTGTGATGATATTTTTTAGGCTTAATGCCACTTTGCACCCTCGTAACAAATTAATATCCTTTTGCACCATCGAAACACAATAAATCATGCATAATGCACGCCAAATGAATTTTTAAAGCTGAAAATGTAATTTAATATTTTTAGTGATATTTATTTACGATGCCAAATGTCAAATATTTTTTTATTCATCAATAATTTTGAAAATATAAAGATTATATTTCATCAACATATTTAAAAATAATTTATGAAATTATTTAATAATTATATTTGTTTATCAAAATAAAATATTCTACGAAAAAAAATCATTCAGCTATTTCGTTATCAAGTTATCTGAAAATCATATGTCTTCCAAATATTTTCACCTAATATTTTCAAACAGCTACAATAAAAGATCCGTCAATCGAATAATTTGGTTATAAAAGCTTATTTTTTAATTTTTATGTAAGAAAATGTAGTTTTTTTAAATAATCCGGTGTAAATTTTTATTTTTTGCACTTTGTTCGCTCGAAAATAGGTTGGGGGTTCAAGAAAATAATTTTTATTTTATTTTATTTTGCATATCGAAAAAATAAACACCAATGAAAAATGAAATTGCCTTTATTATTCAATTCAGGGTGTATTGTGAATGATTTATTATGTTTTGAGGGTGCAAAGTGCTATTATTATTTTTTGAGGGTGCGAAATGTCAAAATGGTATATTTCAAGGGTGCAAAGTGGGATTAAGCCTATTATTTATTGTTTTTTTTTTTTTTTTTTTTTGTGTGCTGGTGTACAAAAAATCTTTATATTGTAAGATTCTATTATATACTATTACAACTTGCACTTGTTATTAAGTTTGTTTCTTATTAGAAGGAAAATCAAAGAACCATATGAACTGATTCAATAGTTTCCCTCAATGAATTATAATTAAATAAACAAAATTGGAAAATTCAACTAAAAGTTATCTGACTCAAGCATAAGATAATTTATTGTGCAAACTTTGTTTCAAAGGTTAACAAGTTTGTTATGGTCGATGAAGAATAAGTATAGTATCTTTGAAAAAATTGAACTTCTCTCCAACATCAGTCTAATAAAGACCAAGCAAACTAATTGCAATGGGGGCAAGAATTCAGGTAGTAATATTCAACGAAGACGTCCACCATTTTAATGCATGGTTGCTTCTCATGACATAAGATGTATATAATTTCAAAGGGAATTGTTCGAAAGAGCAACCTCATGTATATATTTTAGTCCATACCAGATCTTAAAGTGATGATACAAAACCACCATTGTTAAAGAAGCACCTAGCCAAATTAATGAAGAAAACATGAGCCTCAACTTCATTGAATCAAAGACATAAATATCATAGCTCACGATAAAGAACTGTTCGACAAGAATATTCTAGGGACAATGTTGGGTACCGGTTTGAACAAGCATAAACTCAAACAGAGAGACATCCTATTCTATTACATAATATGAGCTTATGGGGAAAGGAATAAGGATTACAAAATCTATATAAGGAAATAACTATATGTACATGCAAAATGAAACAATAGCTTGTTTAGGATGTGAACCAAACAAAGAAGCTATTTACAGCTTTCTTATTATAGCTCAGTTTAACTGTCTTTGTTTCTCGTCCAGAATCCATCGGCGATGGCACATATAGCCCAACAAAAACACAGTTTACCGGAACCCTAGCTAGGTTAACCGGAATCACTTACATTTTTGTTTCACTCACACCCAAAATCCCCACCTCACATATTTGAATCCTCTCGTGTTTCCCTCACCCAGAGTAGATCTCACGTGCTCACAGAAGAACATAAATCACAGAAGAACAGAGATTCAAATTTGTGTGTTTCTCACACTTCTCTCTCTCTTTGGATGCTTGATGTATAGATGGATAGAGCAGATTGTGTTTGAATCAAAGAACAGGAAAGGAGCGGCCATCGTCACAGTCAAACAGTTGTGTGGCCGGAAAATGCCAAGAGGCATTAATGCGGTGGTACGAATTGTATGCGAGAGAGAGAGAGGCCAAGAGAGGAAAAAATTAGGATTCTGATATGTGGTTTATGTACCTCGAATGAATGGCTCGAATCAAGCGGTGGGTCCAGATCAAAGTATCTAGAAGATTCTTAAGTTTGACCGAGCACTGACCAGGCTTTGTGCTTGCTGGGCCTTGCAGTTGGGCCGCCTCAGGTAAATAATGGATTTATTTGGACTAGACAAAGAATAATCCTTTCTGCCAAATAACCAACACACCGTTAGTATAGTGTTGTATTAAATTTTGAAACTTTTCGGACAAGTGATATGAGAGAAATAAATTTTCAAATTTGAAGCCACAAAGCTTCTCACGGTTTTTTCTTAAGACTGGTTCGCTTTATTAAAGTTATTTGTTCTTAATCATGGCTCGAAAAATCGGTTTGCAACAATAGGGAGAAAATAAATCCAAGTACTACATAGAACTAAGCCTACAAGCATCCCGTGAATTCTATCTTCTCATCATATCTACCGAGTACATAACAAGAAGGATATAGTTTTAATGTTTGCATCTATAATGGTGTGTTCTGTTAAACATTTGTGATTATTTATATACTATGTTATTAAAGTGTGAATATCACGCGAAATAAATGAGATAGAAAACAAATAATGAACATGTGCACTTAGTTGCCGATCCTATCTTCTTGGAAATACTCAAATATCGAGCTTATAATTGGGCAAATGCATGTAAAAAAGTCAATCAAAACTGACTTTAATAAAAGTTTTAAGTATTAATGCATCCAGCATAGTATGAGGAGTTCAACAATTTAGAATTGGATAGATGCTGTAACAAATTCAAAACTAAGGGTGAACAAAGTTTTTACTCTTCCATGATCTGTTGTTTGGCACTTTAACGATGTATTATTTTGGTATGCAAATCCTCCCATTAGTTCTTTAACAAAATTTGTAGCACGTATTATCTCAAAATCAAAGAAAAAATTAGTAACCAAGAACCACTTTAATGGATTATGACATATGTTTTTAGTACATAGTTCGCTTTTCGATTTAGCAAATGTATTATTTGTCATGATAAAAACCTGTTGTTATATTTTGGTTTTGGTCAATTTATTGATTTGTGTATATAATGATATTACATGTCTTATTTGCACATAGCATGATCTTCCTAGGTGATGTTTAGTCACTTGTTGCGTCGAAGAAAATACAATTTTATTATTATTTGGTAGCATTTCAGTACTTTGTATATGCACCCAAAATGCTCTTTTTTTGTCATAATTTCGAAATATAAGAAACAGTTTTTGCTATCCTTTTGCACACACTTGCTGATTTATTTTTATGATGTCAAAAATCCGACCTCTACTATTTGTGTCATCTTTGAAAAGTGTTATATATATATATATATATATATATATATATATATATATATATATATATATATATATATATATATATATAGCTGAAATTATATTAAAGAAAGCCCCACCTACTATCTGAAATGCCAACTCCACATTTAACATGCTTGTTAATAATATATAACATAATAGAATGTGAAGTGCACTAGATTAAAATGGATGTGTATATGTATATGTACGTTGTCTTGTGTTATTACTCATTTATCGAGTTGGTCTTATATATCAGGTCTGAAAATTTGTGGAGGGGCTGCAGATTGAGGTGGGCTAATTACGTGAGGCAAAACATTAGATTTGATGACCATTATTTGATGACGAGAATAGAATACATTGTATACTATATGCAAGAACTTAAACAGTAAGGAAGACTTCTATCGTTCTGTGTTGATTGAAAAGCTTAAAAGTTTCTCTTTCAGGCAAAAAACTCCTTTTAAATTTGTTTCGATCAAAGTTAGTTGCCGTCGATTTTTCTTACTTCCTCGGTCTTTTTGTATGCCATTATTTTCTTTTTGATAAATTCTTGCTTTCTTTATATTCAATGGTATGCAATGGAATGTGTTTTGTTTCTCTTGAACTCAGCATGTAGTTGTGACCCGTTTTTTCTACTTCATGCGTGCTTGTTTTATTTTTGTTGGAGTTAGTTTGCTTTTGTAATAGCTGAACTTTATTCATGTCTATGTCTGTATGTTCGTGAATTTTACACGTATTCATTTAATTTTGACTTGATTATTAATTCTTGATGTGTGATGATAGGAGTCACAACATGGGTTTGGAATTTAGGGTTTCATCTAATCAGATGTTATTTCGTACATTGATTGAATTCAGATTGAGTTTCTCAACTGAAACCTTGTTGGCGAGTAACACGATATAAAATTATTTTTTTTTTCTTTTTTTTTCCCCCGACTATTCTGGTTGTGTTTTAGCATAAAATACTTGCTCTGGTATTTTATCTCTACATGCAGAAAACATATTACAAGACCACCTCATTGATTTAAAGTTAGCTGCAAGTCTGTTGACCTTCTTGCTGGACAAACAACCGAAGTTTCGGTTTTTGCTTACGAATACATCAAAAAATTTGTACGTTATTTCTTCTGCAAATCAATCCATAATTTCATTTTAAAGTAAAATGGGGTCAATATTGTCGATCTCTCTGATCCTTGATTTTCTGCATATGTTTGTATCTTATACTACTTGGGAAAAATGCCTAAACACCTCCCACCTTGCAATTATTGGGTTTAATAATTTCCTAGACACCCTGTACCATGTCTTTATTAATTATTAAATTGGCGAAAAAATCTTATTCGTATTGCAAATTTGCAAGTCATTTTTTTTGTTTATGATTTATGACATTCAACAGCATAGATATCCTCCGTTGTCGTATCTCTCGATGGTGAAAGATGTGTTAATTGACTGTGAACCGATATTGGGTTATTTACATAAAGAAATGGACATAATTGCAGAAAATCGAACAATTATACAATTTCAATACTTGCCTTATGTAACGCATTGGGGTTATTTAGCTACAATGTTCACATAAGCAATAACTGTAAATGTATCAGAAGAACAGCTAGGAAATATTCACGTACCTAAAAGGGCTAGCTAGCTATATCAAAGCTATTATGTTGGAGTTGAGTCGTCTCCTACTCCGTTCAATATCTGCATACCCCGAAATATTTTGCGCCAGTAAGACACAAGCATTTGTGGCTCCCGTTCTGCCCGTCCAATCCGCTGAATTGGCCACATAACAATCGCAATGGAAATTAAATAATGAAAATAAATCGGCACATGTATAGATATATATACTAGATCAGCAGATTTTTTTTAATTAATAGTGAAGGAACTCGATCACAACAAATAATATAAGTACAATCGAGCATACCTCCACTCTCATTCAATAACTTGCAAAATTCGCAATTGATAACGTCAATCTAGGAAAAGCTGGCAAGGCCATTCAAGCTTCGATTATTTGACTTAATGATCTGAGTAGCTTCAGTTTCATGTTTATCTCCAAAGTTCAATAGTTGAAGCAGCATTATTTGACTTAATGAATTTTTGTATTTTTTTAGTTGAAGCAGCATTATGCATCTTGAGAAATATAAAAGAAAAAACATAAAATAATATATAGAGAAAATCACCACGCACGTGCAACACATGTGCACCTTGCTAGTATATACAAATATACAAATCTGGTGGATATATATGGTGACTCTCTTAATACCTAGAATTCATTAACTGTCGAAATATTAAACATAACTAAAGGTCCTGAGTTCTAATTACCACCATTTAGGCCAAAAAAAATAAAAAAAATCATATCTACATTACATGCGTAATGGTGCTTCAACTATTGAATTTTAGAGATAAACATGAAACTGAAGCTATTCAGATCATTAAGTCAAATAATCGAAGCTTGAATGTCCTTGCCAGCTTTTCCTAGATTGACGTTATTAATTGCGAATTTTGCAAGTTATTGAATGAGAGTGGAGGTATGCTCGATTATACTTATATTATTTGTTGTGATCGAGTTCCTTCATTATTAATTAAAAAAACATCTAGTTCATTGCTATTTCTGACAGACTAATAATCATATAACAATTAATATAGCGTAAATTACCTTGTCTTCGTATCCGGTATATTTTCCAGTCAACGGCCTTTTGTTTACTCGTTTCACCCATCCTTCGGGCATCCACGAGTCGTCATCCACTTCTCTTTTGTTGATTGGCTTTTGCACAAAATGTTAAATAAAATTAAAATTTCAAAAAGTGAAGCCTCCATTCACAGTTGACAGGTCATTGTTTCCATGTCCAAATCTCTAATTCTATTCAATTGCCGCAAGCAAGAATTAATTAATTTAATACAACGTAGATAGCAGGATATATACGCGACAAAATCACCCTTGCATGCAAGGATAAAATAGCTACAAGAGAAGGCATACCTTTGTTGCACCACCTAATTTCGCTTTTTTCTGCTTCGAAGGTCCACAAGGCATCACAAAACCTTCTCCGACTTGTTCTCGCTCCATGTTATGTTCCCAAATAAGTTAAAAGTACAAAAGCTGATTAAAATTATGCAAAACCATATATCAAATCTATGGTAAGAGCATGATAAAGTCCATGATGCAACAAATAGATAAAAAGATTCCACAATATATATATATATATATATATATATATATATATATATATATATATATATATATATATATATATATATATACACACACACACATACAGACATATATATATATATATATACATATACATACATACATATATATGTATGTATATGTATATGTATATGTGTGTATATTTATACACATCTAGATCATCTACTTTACCTCTCGAGGTTGATTTGCTGTGAAAATTCGCAAAACCAGCGAGGGTTGTTGAAGCAGCTGAGGGTTAGGCATAAGGTCTATGCCTTCTCCATCTTGTATGTGGTCAGAAAAGGATGGAGTTATAATTACTTCATATGGCCATAAATTTGCTCGATTACTTGAGTGAATAGTAACATAAGACAACAAATTAACATGTGATTAAAACAATTTTTCAAGATGACACAAATAGTAGAGGTTGGAACTTGGACATCATAAAAATAAATCAGTATGTGTGTGCAAAACGATAGCAAAAACTGTTTCTTATATAACCGAAATTATGAGAAAAAAAGAGCATTTTGGGTGCACAAAAAGTATAAATTAGGAAGATATTTCTACACATGTAAAATAAGTATAGTGAGTAAAGCAATAAATAGATGCATGAATTCTACTGTTACGCATCTAGTCGATACAAGGAATGTTATTCATATGCAATGTCAATCTAGTAATATTTGTAAATTCAATGACAAAGCTAATTCACCTCTATATTCTAACAAAAAACTTACTTCCTCAAATATGAGCACCCTTCAACATAGTTTTCCATAAGAAAGAAAATGAACATTAAAAGCCATACAATGAAATGATTCAACGCCAATATATACCTGTGGCCGTAGTATTTTTACTATTTCCCTATGTACTTTAGAGCTTTAACTTTTGACCGGAATGCTTTTGAAACACCTGGTGCGTAGTATTTCTGCATAAAAACAAAAACATCAATTCATCATTTACATTCCATGTTTCACATCAATTATATTGATTATATATGGTTGGGTAGCCATTTACTTTTTGGTACCCCTCTTAATTAGTTTGGAAATAAATTAATTCCTTTCAGTGGAACCTCATTCCACTAGCTATACCTACTAAAAAAAGGAGACGTGGAAAAAATAAAACAAGACAAAACAACGAATAGTGAAGGCTAAGAGATTATGCAATGCTGCCATCGCTATATTATACCAGCCACAAATTACCGAAAAATAACCAAAGAATGGTTACCATAATATTCGGTACGGAATTACTACCGTACCGCTGTCATACAGTACGATACTGGTATTGTATTTTCAATACCACGGTAATACTGTACCATACCATAATTCCTATATTTTTATGGGGTTTTTGTGCATAAGTCCCCAACCAAGCATCTTTGTTATTCTAGGTTTAGGGGTTATATCTCTTTCACTAATAAGCCCATCCCTTTAATATTTATTATAAATAAAGGAAACATTCATGTATATGCCAATATTACCCTCAACCCTTTATACCCAATTCTTAATTGTAACCCCAAATTAATCAATTTTGTCCACAAAAATTCGATTTTGACCACAAAAATTCAATTTTGACTTTTTTTTTGGAGCATACTTTATTGCTCCAATTTCATCCTTAATTTAATTCAATCTCAATTTGACCCCAAATTTCACAAATTATTCAATTTTGACCAAAAACTTTTTTTTTTCAAAAAAAAAAAAATTGCAAAAAAAAAACATTTTGCCGCCGGATTCCGGAAGAAAACAAAATTGAAAATTTGAAAAAGTCAACGCCAGAGACAGACGTTGACCGCCGGAATCCGGCGGAAAAAAAAAGTTTTTGAAAAAACAAAAAAATTTGAAAAAAAAAGTTTTGGGTCAAAATTGAATAATTTGTGAAATTTGGGGTCAAATTGAGGTTAAATTAAGTTAAGGATGAAATTGGAGCATATTAAAGTATGAGGGATTATTTTAGTCTTTTACAAAAATCAGGACCATGTGTGGACTTATTGGTAAAGGAGTTTTTTGTCTGGATCTCTTTATGAATAAGTACCCACTGATGGGCTTATTTTCAATGACCCCTATTTTTATATATTTAACATATATTTTGCTTTCTATTAATTAATAATTAATATATATTACATCATGTTCATAGACTTAAACTATATCACAATTGAAAAGTCAAATGATATTTTACATTTAATATCGATTTTTCTTGCTCCCATCCCACACACACACACACACACATATATATATATATATATATATATATATATATATATATATATATATATATATATATATATATATATATAGTTGTAGAGTTCATCATTTGTACCAACTTATTCTATCTGCTGTTGTGAATCAACTTTTCAGTTCTCATCATTTAATCTAGTTACTGTAATTTAAGTATCAACATTTTACCATGTTACAATTTATTTGATTTATTTAAAGTAATAGTCATATTCTAAAACAGTTTCAATCTTGTATTGTTTTCTTGTGTAATTTTGAGGTTTGATATATTTATTTTGAAGAGAAAATAATGTAATATATAACAGATTCCAGGTGCTACGGAGAAGACAAAACGTTCAGACAAAAAACAACGTGTTTGGACAAATGAAAAATCCCAATTCGAAGATTTCTCAAATCCATGGAAGTCCTTAAAACAACCAAAGTAAATGATAAAAAGAAGCCTATCAAAGATGAATCTGCAGCCACTCAGATGAAAGCGTGAAAAAACTCCAAGTGAAGTTTGAAAAGAACGTTTGCCATATGGTATCAATAGCTAACTTAAACTTGAACTTGGAGTGTCTGTGTATCATTTTTAGGTGACAAGATATGAAGCCTCATATCACGTTGGTTGAGGAAAATGCACGGATACTTTTACTGAAAAGATCCCTCGATGTTTGAATTTGCCAGTTAATTAAGCCCAATAAGTATTTCTTGTAGCAAACAGGAAAGATTAAATTCTGACCGTTTGTTTCCCTTTAAATTGGCGATTTTTTTATTTAGCTTTTTGTGCAGGATTCAGATCATGCAAGCAGAATGTGATCTAATTTCCTTATAATGTGATCTAATTTCCTTACACGTGTTGTTTTAACTATGGCTATCAAATTTTATAGTATATGATAAAACAAAGTCATAGCTCATGTTGAACTGTAAAATCATGACATTATCATCCGTTGTTCAATTCATCATCGAAGGTTCTAACCTCCATAAAAAAGTAATTTTTTTTGTCAATTTTGCTAAATGGCCAAAACCTGGCTATGGGCTCGCTTCAAAACTTGCACTCTTGGAGGAGATTATTAGGTATATATCCTCTTTTTGTCTTCAAAATAAATGTGATCGACAACATTCAATAGAAACTTCTAATGAGGATCTTGAAAAAGCGGCCATATCGTCGAATCCATCTTAGAGATTATCACCAGCAACAGAATGAACTGGTCCAATGGACTCGAGACGGCAGTGGGAATGTCGCAACATTTGATTTCACCGATGTGGGGGGGATTCGTTTTATTTTATTTTGATGCTTGTAGTATATATAAACAAAAGGGAAAAGTTAGAAAAGTCGAAGTCGTGAGCTCCATATTTTATAATTTCTTGTGTGCTAATTTTTTTTTTAATTTTTTGTCACAATTGAAATTTCATGCTTCATACTTTTTATTTTCTATGTTATGTATTCAGAAGTTTTACTATGAGGAGAAGTTGTACAGAGTAAAATGTCTATTTACTAACATAATGCTATTATCGAAAGAGATTGCAACTCGAATTTAATTTGGACGAAATTCTATGAATAAAATGATATTAAGGATAAATAAACAGTATAGATAAAAAAAGAGGTTAATGTGCATTTTCACGTGCCTCACACGTGACTTTTCCATCCAAACTAATGGCAATTTCAAACGGTGGACGAAAATTGTAACAAAACTGGTTATTTGAGGACCAATTTCGTGCTAGAAAAAATTTATCGACCAAAATCGAAAATGGTGTAAAATATAGGGACGAGAGTTGTAATTATGCCCTTCCAAACCCTAATCATATTAATCTTTTCTCTTTTTTTCCCGTATCACCCATCTTCTCTCTTGTCCTTTTTTTTCTATTTTTTATTTTCTTCCTTTTTTCGTCCAAATCCTTCTTCTCTCTCACAGAAGCAAGTGGTCGGACAAAGAATTGTCGGCGCCCCATATCTTCTATGCCCTCATGGCGGCGCTCCACGAGGCCTGAACCATCACGATGCCACTGTCGTGAGCAACAACAGCCTTTTCTCGCCATGAGAGTCGATCTATTATTGTCGTCCGAGAAGAATGAGATCAGTCTCCATGCGGGTGGAAATTAGACGGTGTTTTTGTGGTGACGATGGTGGGGATGGTGATGGTGTGGTGTGACGACGGTATGGTAACAATGGAAAGACAGATCTAGAGTTTTTGGTTACATCCGGCGGGGCGGAGAAAGTCGCGCATGCTAGACCCCTAATCGACTATGTTAAGTTTTAATCGACTATGCTCAGTAGTCGATTGAGGTTTAATCGACTATGATCAGTAGTCGATTAAAGTTAATCATTACGTTTTTTAATTCATTTTTGAACTTTTGTTTATTGATTCCCGATTTTGCCACGTGTAGTCGGACTTGGGTCATTTAGGTAATGTGTTTTTGTTCTGTCATTCTCAATCCATCATCCAATTTCTATAAATCAATACAAATATTGTATGTCTTTTGTTTTGTAAAAAATAGCTGATTTTCATTTTCTTTTTTGTAGTTGTTTTTGTTATTTGTTTCGGTTGGTTATTGTTTGGATACTTTTGTTGAATCGTGTTGGTTTTGATTGAATATATTACGCTTGTTGTTGTGTTGTTGTTGTTGTTGTTGTTGTTGTTGTTGTTGTTGTTACTTTTAGTAATTAATTTCATTATTCAACCACACTTTTAGTTGTTAGTTCGTTAATCAACTATTCCCTTAGTCGATTGATTCCTGACAGAGAAAAAGTATTACAAAATTAAAAAACTGGGGATGTGTGTAGTTGGAAAAAAGATAGTGGATTATTGAGGAACGGAAATGAGCCTGGGTTTACATCAAAGAGTGAAATATGGGTTGGACATATCCCTATTAATAAAAGTTTTTGGACGTTCTCAAAGTGCCCCATTTAATAAAGGCAAAAATCAGCCCTTTGTAATTTGGAATTACCGAAAAAATCCTCATGTTAAATAAATCAACAAGGACCCTCCAATGTAAATCTGTCAAATCAAAATAGGTCCTTAACAGCTTATCGTGGACACCGCGCACAGAGTGGGCTACCGGGGGTGACTTTTTGACCCGAAAGACCAAAATACCGTTTAAATTATAATTTTAAAAAATTACAGATTCAACCCAAAGTGAAGTTTTTGAAATTTTCAATTCAATTTTTCAAATTTTCAAAAGCGCCCTCTCTCTAAATTAACTCAAAATTGGAACATCAATCTCAATTTTTAATTCAATCCTTAACACAACATCTTCTCCTCATCGAAAAATGTCTATCTTGACCTCATCGAAAAATGTCAATCTCGATTTCTATTTCCAACACGGCTAGGGTCACCTCCGACCAAAACCCGAATTCCTCAACCAGCCACGAAAACCCTCGGTTTCTTTAGTGAAATTCTAAAAGAACCCATGGCAGCGAGGCGCCGTTGGAGTTTGGAAGCAGGCATGAAGAAGGAGATCTGGTCCAGCTAATTTTTTTCTCCTGTTCAAAGGTTGGCAGCACGAAGTAGATCTAGGTGGGTGGCTGTGACTTATGCGACGGTGAATCTCTGTTGAGGTGCAAGCATAGTCCCACATCCGTTTAATATGGAAAATATCAATTCTTTATAAGGAGATAAGGAGGGCAGGAGGGGATAGAAACTCTATTTATGGGACCTTTTGGAAAAAAACCCAAGAGCAAAACCAATAGGATTTGGCCCAGATTAGACAATATCATACATATGTAGAGCTTGTGATATACCGATGGGCCCCTAACAATCTCGGCGGTGAATCTCCAATTTGAGGTCTATAACAGAGAGGTGTTGGGCTTGGGTTTAGAGACGGGATGGTGGTTGATGGGTTTGGTATGATGGTGAAGATGATGAAAATGTGGGATCGGGTGGGTGGCGTTTGTTTGACGGGAAAGATGAAAGAATAATGGATATGTTTGGTGAGCTTTTGGGCTTCCATTTCCATTTTATTCTGGAGAAAAGATGTTTTGGGAGAAGAATTTGAAAATAAAATAAAGGTTGTGTGTATTTTGAGATGAGACAATTTGTACTGTAGCAAGTTAAATCATGTTTAAAATGTGTTGGAAAAAGGTATTCTGAAAGAAGAATTTGAAAGATAAAGTGATTTTAGTTTGTAATTTAGTGAAAACAATTTTCACTGAAGGAGTCAAATCATGTCTGTTAGATAGAAAAATATTTGAATTATTTTTTGGGGAAGTTTTTTAAAATATTTGAGAAAGATAATTTTAGTTTGGGAAAATAATGAAAAGAATTTGAAAACCTAAACAAACATGGGGTTGTCTAGGGTCCGAGAGGGTTGTACTTCTCGGACCATTACCGGCCAATACAAATGCTCCACATAGGATTAGTACGTACCCACTAAAAAATAGTACGATACATACGTTACAAGTAAAATTACATTAAACACCTTTTTAATTAAATTGGAAATTTAATTAGAAAATTAATAATTTAAAACTAAATTCATATCAAATGAAAAAAAAAATATTACGATCAAACCTAATAGCTTTCCTTGAACTTTAGACCCACTTACATCAATCTCCTTAATTCCTCTAAAAAAAACATCATCGATTTTTTCCTTCTTTCTGGCAAAGTTCTCTGAGCAAGAAATCATCATGTGGTTCTTCTTATCGTACGGCGTAGAGAAATGTGAGACAAATATTTTCTTCCATACATATTGATTTTTCCATGTGTCCTGTAGAACTGGATGATTGTTAATCCATTTTTATTTTGTCGGCAATTTGATCATCTGATGGTAACAGTGTTTGTATGATTTTGTTATGTATCTGCTAGAATCTAATCGGATTCTAATAAACAAGGGATGAGTAAAGACTTGTACAACAAGTCCTTATGTACCGTGAAACACAAAAGGGAAGTCTCCTTGTTTACTTTAATTCTTTAATTTGTCATTAATTGTTTCTTTTATATAGGAAACTATCTTATTAATTATACAGAGTTATTTTTAACTTAATGACTTGTGTAGAAGTCTTGTGAAAAAGAATTCTTTCTTTCCATATATTTCACACAGACGTGTGAGAATCAAGAGAAGGGATAATTCCTTTTTATTTTTTTCTTATATTATCATTAATTGAAATATTATTATTTATATGGGATCCGTCTTGTATTTTAATAATATATTATTAGATACGTATCTTATATATAAATCTCCTATATCTCCTGTAAGTATCTAACCTTAATTAGTTTGCTTATACAGGAGTCTTTCCAAGGCTATATAAAAAAGAGAAGCAGTAACAGAATAGGGCGTGACTTTTTGGGAGAAACATATCTCTATTTTCTTTGTTGTTCTTGTGTGCTTTTTGGAGAGAAAAATATTTCTCTTTTCCTTGTTGGTCTTCCGGCAACTTTTTATCGAGAGAAGAGTTCAGAGAATAATTTTTTTTTCTGCTCGTTTTTATTGCTCCATTGTGATACGTGATTTTCATAGAAAATAGATCGGCTTCAAGGCTTTATGGTGAAGACACCAAGATTCAAGGATTATCACAAGTTTGCTTATTCTATACAAAAAGAAGATCGGTTGTTCGGGAGAGGGGCTTAAACTGATCTCGGGAGGAGATCGATCCGCCGACTGAGGGATTCAGCGTTGAAGGGAGTTCAACCGTGTGGAGAAAGGGACGTGCTGCAATTTGAAGATTTATAATTCAGCGTAGTATACAAGAACGGCGTCATCAAAGAGGGAGTCTTTGTATTTTGATTAAGTCCTACTTTTGTATTCGTAAAACTAAAAATTAGTAAATTTTGTTTGCATGTCCCCGTGGATGTAGGTTCAATTGTATGCAAACCACATTAAATTTGTGTCTTGTTTATTTCTGTTTTTATGAACTGTTTCACGAACTGTTGCAACACTTGACGCAACAGTAACGAAAAACTGAATCTAACACAAATAATTTAATCTGTACGAAATAAAATCTAACAATTGGCATCAAGAGCCTGTCACTAGATACACTTAGTGAGATTTTGGGATTTAATTTTTTTTTTGTTTTTTTTTTCTGTAGATATGAATAATCATCGTGAAGGCGCATTTCGACCACCTCTCTTGGGTGAATTGAACTACTCTGTTTGGAAAATAAGGATAAAGATGTTCATCAAATCTATTGATGAATGGGCTGGCCCGCGATTCTAATTGAGGAAAACAAAGTATTGAAGGTAAGAAATTCTACTCTTGAACAAAATGCTATTTCTACTAGTAGAGAAACATATAGGCTGAAGGTTAAATTTGCTCAAACCCAAGATTTTATTTCTAAGTTTAATACTGGTAGGGTAACTGATCCAGCCCGGGATCGCTTGATGGATCCAATAAGGACCAAAGGCCCAAACAAGGTCAAAAGGCACCGTTTAAGCCCATTAACAGAAGAAGGCCCATCAAACTGGTACCGGTTGGGCGAGAGGGACCATGCCACTGATCGCGAGTAGCCCGCGAGCGAGAGGCTTCTCGCTGCCTCACTCTCTCGCCTAGCAGCTTCACTCCCTCACCTGCGCCGCTCCGCATCTCTCGCCAGGCTGCTCGCCCCCGATCTGAGGTGATCATTGCTGCACATGGGGTATTTAATGCACGTCCAATCTACTGACAAGCGCAGAGGAATGTCTCTTCGATCCCTATTTTTTGCCCCCGCAGCCGCCAATGAAATGACAGATTAAACCGCGTTGAAGGTAATTTGAGGTCCGGATGCTTAATTACCGCGATGGGACAGGTAAATTAAATTGAAGAGTATTTGACGTCCGTCCCTTTTTTTCTAGTATAAATAGGGGCAGTAAATACAGGTAAGGACACACAAGCATACATACCTAAATTACGCACATAAGCATAGTATCTTCTTCAGAAATTTACTGACTTGGCCGTCGGAGTGCTAACTCCGGCCTAAGTCCGGTTCTTTTCTTCCTTTGTAGGTTTACTGTGGTGCCCGGTCCAAAACCAGGCCAATTCCACTCCTTAAACCAGCCCACCAAGAATCCTGTCGGATCAAATGGCGCCGTCTGTGGGAAGCCGTTGAGCAAAGCTGTGGCAACGTTTTCCTTTAAAGCACCTTTATCTGTTTTCCATTAATCAGTATAAGTTTATCAATGGCCTCGTTTCCCAGCATAGTAAGGGATCTAACCAGTCAGATGGAGTCAGAAGCAACCCCAGCCCCGCAGGAGCATCAACCAGCCGTCGGAGAGGCCTCTACCGCGAGAGAGGAGACGCCGCAAGCAGCCGGCATTACGGGAGGTAGCCCCATGGTAGCCATGACTATGGAAAACCTGCAGGCACTCTTGGCGAGCGCTGTCCAGGAGGGCTCTGTGCGCACGCTAAAGGAGCCCGAGGCTGCGCCGCCCAAAAGAAGGATGGGGGAGATTGAGGGGCGAGGGAGCGAGGGACCCGCCCGCGCAAGTTCCTCACTCAGTGCATTAAGCCCCTTCTCAGCCGACATTCTGGATGACGATCTGCCACACTCATTTCGACCGGTCACTTACGAATACTTGGGAACTAGCGACCCTTGTGAGCATCTCTGTCGCTTCAATAACACTTCGGATTTGCACCGATTTACTGAGGGAGTGAAGTGTCGGGTCTTCGCGACTACGTTAGCGGGAGCCGCACAAGCTTGGTTCAGCCAGCTGCCTGTGGGCACGATTCGCGGTTTCGACCAGCTAAGCGCCTGTTTTATGGATCACTTCGCGAGCTCAAAGAAACAGAAGAGGAGCACCCTGACTCTGTTCGCAGTCAGGCAGAGGGAGGGGGAGCACTTACGAAGTTTTATCAAGCGCTTCATCTCGGCCACCTTGGAGGTACCAATCACCTCGGAAGAAGTTTTGATCAGCGCCCTCGCGCAAGGGCTGCGGGCGGGTGATTTCTTCACTTCGCTCTCGAAAAAGCCCCCTGCATCTTTTAATGCTTTGTTGAAAAAGGCCGAGCAATACATAAACGCCGAGGAAGCGGTGCATAATAAATTTGGCGAGGGTAAAGGCGGCCTCGAGGCGAAAAGGGAAAAGAAAGAGGATAGAATGCAGAAACCGACTCAATTTGCGACAAGGGAGGTGCAGAACGAGAGAAAAGTAGGACCTCGTTTTGAAAGCTATGCCAAGCTAGTCGCACAACCAGGAGAGATATTGTTGGCCATAGAGAATAACCCAAAGTTAAAATGGCCTCGCACGTATGCGGAAGCCCCGAAGAGAAGCCCCACGCTAGGGAGTTTCTGCCGTTTTCATAATGATTATGGCCACACCACCAACGAATGCCAGCACCTTCGAGACGAAATCGAGAGGCTCATACGCGCGAAGAATCTGCCAGAATTTGTGAAAGAGGGGAACCAGCGCCCGCAGCAGTTCCTAGCTCGGCGTGCGAGCGAGCCCCGCAAACCTGAGCCGGGAAGGGAAAAGCTAAATGAGAGGAAGGACCAGGTGGCGCCTGCAAACTTCATCAGCATGATTTTGGGAGGACCTTCAGGGGGAGACTCCAACAGGGCCAGGCGAGCGCACCTGAGACAGTTGCGAGAGACTGAGGAGTTATTTGGAGAGATAGAGGAAGCAGATCGGGCAAGCCGTGCGCACCTCTGACGCTTGTGCGAGATGGAAGCTCAGCTTGTGGAGGTGCAAAGAATATCTTACGTGCCGCCCATTATTTTCGGTCCCCATGACGAAGAAGGAATCAGGCAGCCACATTCTGACGCCCTTGTGATTACTGCCATGGTAGCAAATTTCGATATCGCGAGGATATTAGTGGACACCGGCAGTTCCGCTGATGTTATCTACTATGATTGTTTCAGAAAGATGAATATGGATTTCGAGTTAAAGTATGTAGAGACAAGCTTGGTCGGGTTCTCGGGAGAGTCGGTGTGGTCGGTCGGAGAGGTATGCCTGCCCATTTCTCTAGGAATGGAGCCGGTGCGAGCAACCCGATCCGTGAAGTTTTTGGTACTGGATGCGCCTTCTACCTACAACATCATATTGGGGCGACCGTCCATGAACTCATTTCAAGCAGTAGTCTCAACTTACCATATGAAGCTGAAATTCCCCGTTTTAGATCAAATCGGGGAGGTCCGAGGGGATCAGGAGACCTCGAGGAGGTGTTATTATGACGCCTTGAGAAGAATAGGAAACATAGATACTATTCGCACTGTTTCCCCAGGTAACCAGGGGAAGGAGGACCGAATGCCGAAAGTAGACCCCGCAAAAGAAGAAGCCCACGTGAAGCCAATTGAGGAATTAATGGTAATTTAACTATGCGAGAAGGATTCCTCTCGCACCACCCGCATAGGTGGCGGTTTAGACGCAGACATGTCTCGACAGCTGGCTGAGTTTCTGAGGCAGAATCAAGATGTGTTCGCGTTCACTCCAACAGATCTCGGGAGTATCGACGAGCAGCTCGTGGTGCACAGACTGAATGTCAAGCAGAATGCGAAGCCAGTCAAGCAAAATCGTCGGCATTTTGGAGCAGAGAAAGACAAAATTATACAGGAAGAAGTGCGGAAGTTGTTAGCAGCCGGACAGATCCGGGAGATCCGTTTTCCTACTTGGCTGTCCAATGCAGTTTTAGTCAAGAAGGGCGAGGGAAAGTGGCAAATGTGCATTGACTTCAGGGATCTCAACAAAGCATGTCCCAAGGACTACTACCCTCTGCCACGAATCGACCAACTCTTAGACTCAACCGCCGGTTGCGAGATGCTAAGTATGATGTACGCCTCGCAAGGATACCATCAGATTCCATTGTGCCTTGGCGACCAGCCCAAGGTGAGCTTCATCACCTCCACTGGAACTTATTGCTATACGGTAATGCCTTTTGGGCTGAAAAATGCGGGAGCCACGTACCAGAGACTAGTCGACAAAATGTTCAGGGACCAACTCGGAAGGAACATGGAGATATACGTGGATGATATGTTGGTGAAAAGTCAAAAGGCGAGCATTCATTTAGAGGATTTAAAAGAAACATTCTGCACGCTCCGACGCTACGGCATGAAGCTTAACCCCAATAAGTGTGCTTTTGGGGTGAAAACGGGAAAATTCCTGGGTTACATGGTAACAGAAAGGGGAGTGGAAGTGAATCCGGAGAAGGTGTAGGCGGTTTTGGATATGGAGGCCCCACGAAATATTAAGGAGGTTCAAATGCTGGCTGGAAGAATAACAGCTCTGAGTAGATTCATATCTAAGGCGGGAGAGGCTAGTCACCCTTTCTTTAAAATACTGAGAAAGGGGACTCAATTCGAGTGGACGGAAGAATCAAGAAAGGCTTTCGAGCATCTCAAGAATCTTCTCGCTCGTCTCCCGCTGTTAGCAAAGCCCGCGCCGGGAGAAAAGCTTTATGTATATCTTGCAGTGGGCGAGTTCGCAGTCAGCTCGGTCTTAGCCCGAGAAGAGGAGGGAGTGCAAAGCCCGGTATATTACGCGAGTAAACTCTTGCGAGGGGCTGAGATGAGATACTCCGAGATAGAAAAGATGGGCCTGGCGCTAGTAACGACAGCACGAAAGCTAAGACCCTACTTTCTTTCGCACGCAATAGTGGTCCGGACTAACCACCCTATGAAGACAGTGATGGGAAGGATGGAAGTTTCGGGAAGAATGGTTAAGTGGGCAGTAGAGATGGGACAGTTCGATATCAGCTACGAGCCGCGGATCGCCAAAAAAGGGCAAGCCCTAGCAGATTTTCTGCAGGAAACAAAGAGACCAGAAGAGCAAGGAATATGGAGGGTGTTCGTCGATGGTTCGGCGAATGCATCAGGAAGTGGAGTAGGAGTATTGCTAGCAGAGGCGGGCGAGGAGTTGGAATACGCGATAAAGTTGCCTTTCAGAGCCTCAAATAATGAAGCAGAGTATGAAGCAGTTATACATGGGATGAAGCTGGTATCTTCAGCCGGGGGCAGGAAGTTGAGCATATTTTCGGATTCACAGCTAGTGGTACAACAAGTAAAGGGCGAATTCGAGATAAAAAACGAGCGAATGATGGCTTATTGCGAGACAGTACGGTCGATGATGAGCGAGTTCGAATTTTGCGAGCTAGCTCAAATACCCCGAGAGGAGAAGCAGCATGTTGATTTTCTGGCAAAAGTAGGAAGCATGGCGGTGGGATACGAGTCAAGGAAAATACAGTTGCTAGTGGGGGAGCCATGTAGCGGGGGCGAGGAGCGTGTTTCAACAGTGACAAGTGGGGAGGATTGGCGCACGGAAATCAGGGCGTGTCTGCAAGGAAAGGTGCTCGCAAGTGGCCGCGCCCAGAAGGTCCTGGAACAGCGAGCAAGCAATTTCTGCCTAATCGGGGATATACTTCACAAAAGGGGGTACACTAGGCCGCACCTAAGATGCCCATCTCTGGAGGAGGGCCATTACGTGCTGCACGAGGTTCACCAAGGATGCTGCGGGGACCATTCAGGAGGTAGAGCATTGGTCTGGCCCACCTTGAGAAAGGACGCTGGACAGTTTGTCAAGAGATGTGATAAGTGCCAGAGGCATGGCCCGCTGATTCACACGCCGGGAGAGGATATGACGATAATAACTTCCCCTTATCCTTTTGCACAATGGGGAATAGATATCGTGGGCCCCATGCCGCTGGCCAAGGGGCAGAGAAGTCGCTGTAGATTTCTTCTCCAAGTGGGTGGAGGCGGTGGCAGTGGCCAGGATAACGGATACAGAGGTCATGAAATTCATATGGCAATAATATCTGCTGCCGATATGGGTTGCCTAGGGATCTCATTTCAGATAATGGAACACAGTTTAACTCAGCCAAGATACAGGGATGGTGTGCAGGTCTGGGTATCAAGCAGAGATTTGCAGTCATGGCTCACCCGCAGGCGAACGGGCAAGTCGAGGTGATCAATCGGGTACTGTTAGAAGGAATAAAGAAACGTCTGGAGGGAGCGAAAGGAAATTGGGTTGAGGAGTTGCACGCGGTACTATGGGGATATCGAACATCACCAAAAGAAGCGACCGGAGAAAGTCCGTTCTCATTGGTGTACGGATCGGAAGCTGTCATACCAGTAGAGGTAGGAATGCCGTCGAGCAGAATTATGAATTTTCATGAAACAGCTAATAGCATGCGCTTGCGCGAGGAGCTGGACTTGCTAATGGAAAAACAACAGAGCGCGAGAGGAAGGATGGAGCTCAGCAAAGCTAAAATTAAGGCAGCCTATGACAAGAGAGTAAGGCAGAGAGTCTTTCAAGTGGGGGACTTGGTCTTAAAACAGGCGGATGCACTCAAAATGGTGGGAAAGCTAATGGAGAAATGGGAGGGCCCATACAGGGTAGTAGCTGTTCTCGCAGGAGGAGCTTACATGTTGGAGGATATGAAGGGCTTAAGGATATCTCGCGCATGGAACGTGTGTCATCTAAAGCACTACTATATATAGTGCTAGTGTGTTATAGCATTTTGTATTATAAGAATAGGCCATATTTTTGATTGTTCATCCGTCTGCCTGCGGAATGAGCCATGTTTTTAAGTAAGAAAAAACAGTATGAAGTGGCCTCTTTTGGAAAACCTGATGTCTTGAAGAGTCTGTAAACTCTTACTCGCACATAAGCGAACAAGGATTACAATTGAGAGATAAGTAAAAAAAAAAAAAAAAAAAAAAAAAAGAAGAGAAATTGTTGAAATATTTCCAATACGAAATCGGCGAGCAAAGACTTGCAGCCATGAAAATCTCGCTAGAAAGCGAGAAAGAAAGATTATTGGAATATTTCCAATACAAAGTGTGCGGGCAGGGATTTGCATCGAGCAAATCTCGCTAGAAAGCGATAAAGAAAGTTAGAAATTATTTGGAATATTCCCAATACGCTAGAAAGCGAGAAAGAAAGAAATTATTGGAATATTCCCAATACGAAGTGTGCGAGCAAGGATTTGCTTCGAGCAAATCTCGCTAGAAAGCGAGAAAGAAAGTTAGAAATTATTTGGAATATTCCCAATACGCTAGAAAGTGAGAAAGAAAGAAATTATTGGAATATTCCCAATACGAAGTGTGCGAGCAAGGATTTGCATCGAGCAAATCTCGCTAGAAAGCGAGAAAGAAAGAAATTATTTGAAATATTTCCAATGCGAAATTGGCGAGCAAAGATTTGCAGCCATGAAAATCTCGCTAGAAAGCGAGAAAGAAAGTTAGAAAATATTTGGAATATCTCCAATACGAAGTTCGCGAGCAAGCATTTGCATCGAGCAAATCTCGCTAGAAAGGGAGAAAGAAAGAAATTATTTGAAATATTTCCAATGCGAAATTGTCGAGCAAAGATTTGCAGCCATGAACATCTCGCGAGAAAGCGAGAAAGAAAGTTAGAAAATATTTGGAATATCTCCAATACGAATTTCGCGAGCAAGCATTTGCATCGAGCAAATTTCGCTAGAAAGCGAGAAAGAAAGAAAATATTTGGAATATCTCCAATGCGAATTTTGCGAGCAAGCATTTGCATCGAGCAATTCTCGCTAGAAAACGAGAAGCAAAGAAATCATTGGAATATGCGTCGAGCAGAACCCGCTCGAAAGTACGAAATGAAGTGCGCGAATGAAACAAGTCGTAATAGAACCCAAAAGCATGAAATAAGAACGTAGCAGAATAAACTACTCAAAACGATAGATAATAAAAATATCCAAATGAAAATCAGCATTGTTCAGCAAAGGAAAAACGAATTGTTCAAAGTTGTTGCAAATAAAGAGAAAAATAAAAAGGCCTCATGAAGGAGGAATATCGGGAAGGGTAGAGGCGGAACAGGTAGGGTCCAAGCGAGCCATGTTGGAAGGGGCTTGTGCAGCATACTGGTTCAACTCTGCGAGCATCCCATCGAGTACGCCAGCCCACCAAGCGTGATCTACGGGTTCAGTAGGATTTCCCTCCCAACCAGGGATCTCATCGCCCAGCAGGTCAAGAATGGTGCTGATCTCCTCAGAGGGATCATCAAGATTATGGCGAGCCGCGTACATGCGAATGCCTCGGTCCATGAATCCCACGCCTATCGGGGCCGCAGTATTGGCAAAGTGAGCGGACGAAGGGTACTTGCTGCTTAGCCTCTCGCGATATCCCCGTAAGAACTCCTGTCCATCTATCGAGCACAGATGGTCATACAAACTCCTAGCCCGCTCCAAGGCTACGGTTCTCATGCATTCCGCCTCCACGACTTCCTGTTTGCGGCGAGAGATGAAGATCAACTGCTCCTTTTCCGCATTCAGGCGGGCCACCTTGCTCTCAAGAGAGGACTTCATGGCATTGTATTTTTCATGGCCCAGGCGAGCGACCTCCTCTTTTTCGTTCGTTAGCTCGCGGACCATGTCCTGAACACGAATCACTTCATTAGCCTTCTCGCTGGCTAGCCTTTTCATGAAGGTGAGCTCCTCAGCCTGGCGGGTGGGATCAGTTGAGCCAAGACCATGGGCAAGGAGTACGTTGATCTAAGATAAATAGATACATGAAGCTAGTTAAAAAAAAAATTAATTAATGATTATGATGCGAAAAGATAGGAAATTCTAGTGTACCTGAGAGCAATGGAACAGTATGCGAGAGTATTGTTGCTCAAAAGACATGCTCTCGAGAGCCTGGGCATCCTCCACGAGCTTGACTTGGCTAAAATGGTTGGATAACTCAGCATAACTGCGATCAGGCGAGAGCGACGACAGATAGCCCCTGTCGTCCGCGCGGCGCCTCTTAGACATGGGGGAAGCCTGACCGCCGCTAGCATCCCGCTTAGCGCGACCTGCCTCAAGCAGCGCGAGCTCCAGGGAGCGAAAGGAGTTGTGCGCCTCCTGATTGTCCGCATTCTCGCTACCAAGATCGATAACGGGCTCCAATCGGACTGTGGGCGGCGGGACAGGGCTCTCGCGCCTATCCTCGGGGCGAGGGGTGGAGCCGCCCGCCGTGCTCGCAGCGGCGGCAGTAGGGGATTGTTGGTGAGTTTAGGGAGCCTGATTGGTGGATTCAGAGGGGGTGCGAGAGGATTGCGCGCGCTGCTTGGCGAGAGCAGCCTTCATGGCATCCCGAATCATTTCGCCTGAAACACGGCAAAAATAACATTGGTCATTTACGAGAGGGTAAAATGATTTCTTAAGAAAAAGAAGTTTTCAATTTTATCTCTTTGCAAAGCCGAATAAAGTCATGGGATAAAATATGGAAATTAGTCCTAGAAAAATACCCAGTGGGCGGGGGTCTGTCAGAGACATATCCCACAATCCGGAGCGGGCAAAAAGAGAGGGAGAAGCTACTATCTTCTCTACGTCCCACAATTGAGGAGGCGTGCGGGCTGTCAGGCGGGCGAGTGTCTCTAAGCAATCGGGAGACACCCCGATGGGGCAAGAAGCGGTTCCCACGTACGATGGATGAAAGCCCCAGGAAGTGGGCGAACGAATGAAGAGGAAACGCTGGGGCCAGTTATGCACTTTATTGGTCAATCCCTTAAAAAGGCCTACGCCGGGGCGAGCTGTGAGATGGAAGAAGCCAGAAGGGGAGCGATTTACCTTGAAGGCAGAATGGAACAGGTCGCCCGTGGGCTCTATGGAGGCCTCGGCGCAAATAATGAAAAAGGCCGACATAAATTTAATGGAATTAGGAAGAAATTGATTAATGGGCACGCGAAATTCGCGAGCCACATCCAGGAAAAAGGGGTGAACGGGCAGTGACAAGCCCGAGAGCAGTTGGTCGATATGCCAGGTCAAGTAGCCTGGGGGAGGGTGAAGGGAATCTTGCGAGGATGAAGGAAGGGCTAAATCGAAGGAAGCATCTAACCCTTGCCGGACGAGGAGGTCGCCAATATCGTCAGGGGTCAAAATCGAGTGTTGGGGGTTGGTCAAGATGCAAACGGAGGGTTCCCTCAATTTCGGAACCCTAACAACCCCCTTTCCCCCGCCAGAAGGGGAGGTCGCATCGTCGCCCCCTTTAGGTTGCGAGAGGAGGGGGGCTTTGCTCTTACCCTTTTGCGAGCGAGCAGAGGTGACCGGCGGACCCCCGGTTTTGGATACCACGGCCCTCTTCTTGGGCCTATTTCTCTGTTCCGACGGAGGGCCGAGGCGAATTACGGGGGTGCGAATCTCCCCGGTGGAAGAGGAGGAAGACACGGAGGACATGGGGTAGAGGCAAAGGGAGGAAACACGAAAAAGGAAAAAATAAAGAGAACTGAAGAATCACAAAAAGCGGTGGGGAGAAATGTTTACCTTGATAAAAGGGAGGAGGAGAAAGCAATTTCCGACGCCGGAGAAGAAGAGAGGAAAAGGAGGAGGGGTTGAAGGAGGAAGAAGAATGTAAATGGGAGGAGTGAGGAGGACCCCCTTTTCTAGGCAGAGTGCGGGATTTGAAGAGACCCGCCTGCGCTGCATTATTTGTGAGAAGACAGCGCAGGCGGCGCTTCGATTTCCAAAAAAAAAAGAAAAAAAAAAATAAATTGTTAAAATAAAAGAAGAAGAGGGGCGGTTTTTAATTAACTGGATTAATAAATTCAGTCATTTAATTACTCGGAATGTGTACGGTTTTTCTGCTACGGAATATGAAACGAGGCACGTTATTTGAAACGGTGCAAATGATTACATTAGGAAGCGGGTCGCCGGAATGGAGCGCACGCCTTCTCTCGCTAAGAGCGAACTCGCAGCCACTAGCGCCAGGTCGCAAATAACCGCGAGTGGGGGACTAGTTGATCCAGCCCGGGATCGCTTGAGGGATCCAATAAGGACCAAGGGCCCAAACAAGGTCAAAAGGCACCGTTTAAGCCCATTAACAGAAGAAGGCCCATCAAACTGGTACCGGTTGGGCGAGAGGGACCATGCCACTGATCGCGAGTAGCCCGCGAGCGAGAGGCTTCTCGCTGCCTCACTCTCTCGCCTAGCAGCTTCACTCCCTCACCTGCGCCGCTCCGCATCTCTCGCCAGGCTGCTCGCCCCCGACCTGAGGTGATCATTGCTGCACATGGGGTATTTAATGCACGTCCAATCTACTGACAAGCGCAGAGGAATGTCTCTTCGGTCCCTACTTTTTGCCCCCGCAGCCGCCAATGAAATGACAGATTAAACCGCGTTGAAGGTAATTTGAGGTCCGGATGCTTAATTACCGCGATGGGACAGGTAAATTAAATTAAAGAGTATTTGACGTCCATCCTTTTTTTCTAGTATAAATAGGGGCAGTAAATACAGGTAAGGACAGACAAGCATACATACCTAAATTACGCACATAAGCATAGTATCTTCTTCAGAAATTTACTGACTTGGCCGTCGGAGTGCTAACTTTGGCTTAAGTCCGGTTCTTTTCTTCCTTTGTAGGTTTACTGTGGTGCCCGGTCCAAATCCAGGCCAATTCCACTCCTTAAACCAGCCCACCAAGAATCCAGTCGGATCAGTAACTTTGAATGAAATTTTGAACAAAAATCAGCCGAACTATGGTCGTATAGGTATAGGGGTAATCAACTATCTAATGATGCATTGAAACAGAAAGAGGATCCAAAAAGAAAAATCAATTTTGTTAAACAATCCAGTGTTTCACAAACTGTTGCGCTAGTTGCACCAACACAATCATCTCAAAGAAAAGTTTTTGTCTCTACCTGTCATTTTTGTCATGTTCCAGGTCATATATGACCCAGGTGTTTTAAGTACTTGAAAATGGTTAAAAGAATAATGGCCCGCTCACCACTTTCCGCTAAAATTGATCACACTTTTGTGTCGTCTCAAAAACCCAAGATAAAGGTTCATTTAGTGAATAAAACTAACAAAAAATCTGGGTAAAGAAGTCTAATATTAATTGTTTATCTGCCATTACTTCTTTAAAATCATGTGATGATAGTAGTAACTGTTCCAACAGTTATGGTGACAAAGCTAGTTTGGGTAATCTGAATAGTGATAATCTATATGTAGCACCCCATTTACTTTATACTCTATACCGGCAAATGGTATAAATGTTTTTTCTATTAAGTTGCAGCGGAAGACCTTTTGAAAAATACAGTTTTGTTTTTCGAAACAAAGTTCTAGAGAAAGGTGGTAAAGTTTTCTCTAGTTTTGAAAATACTTGAAGTGTTTCGCTTCAATTTTTTTGTTCGATAAAATTTTTTTTTTGAAAAACCCTTGAAGTCGAACACTTCATAGAATTAAGTCAAAACAACTTCACTCTTTATTCGGTGCCACATTTTCCTTAAAACATTTTCTTGCTTCAAATAATAAATTCGGATTGTGGTGGAGCTCTTAAGAAATCAACATTAGAAAAGAACAAGAATAATCGGAAAACATTATATTATACATAAGGATTAAAAATCATTTCCCGATAACATATTCAAGTACTACGGATTACAATCCACTAAAAAGATTCAAGTACCAAAACAGAAGTTAATTAAATCCACATAAATTCCATACGGCTCGATTCCTCGGCTTTCCCCGGACTTGGTTCAACTTTGCTCCTCGGATTCGGATCATGAGCTACCTACACCAAGATAACATCTATATGAGCCTTTAAAAAGACTCAGTAAGAATCCGGAAGTAATAACAAGGTTTTGAAAAAGACTTTACACATAATTTATATATACACACACATATATATATATAGGCATACACGAACACATAATAAATTTACGATCATTCGAAACTTGCACTTACTATACCTTACCTTTACCTTTCCTTAAAATCTTTCAAGGATACTTTACATCCTTTCATTTCTTTCAAAAGTCGGGTACTTAACACCCTTCTTTCTCTTTACTTTAATATGCAAAAGTCGGGTACTTAACACCCTTCTTTTCTATACTATAATATGCAATATGCATGAAAATGAGACTTTAGACTTTTAAAACTTTGGGCCCGTTTGGAAAAACAATCGTGGAGTTCGGCAATAAGCCGTGTATTTTGGAGCTTGTGATCTATAACTTTACTATAGTCACGACTATAACTTTACTATAGCCGAGTTAGTGGTTTATAATCCCGATTCCTATGTGAATCAGTCCCTATGTGGACAGGCCCCTATGTGGACCCCAACTATCAACCACTAACCGGAATATAGTCACGGCTATAACTTTACTATAGCCGAGTTAGTGGTTTATAATCCCGATTCCTATGTGAATCAGTCCCTATGTGGACAGGCCCCTATGTGGACCCCAACTATGAACCACTAACGGAATACCAGCCCCCCGTATCCCATACTTATTCACCTAGATCCACAACCAATTTCCAAACATTTTTAACTTTGAAAAGTCATGATTTATGCATCTTAGACTTACTAATGAATCATATGATGCTTACATGATCTATCTATGTTACTTTCACATAAACAAGCATAAAGGTAACAAGTATGAAAACAACTATACTTCACATCTTCAATCAAATTACTGAGCACATAATCATATAGAGCATAACACTTTTGTTTCACATTTCATTTTCATAAGTACACATAAACATTTAATATCACATAGCAGCACCAAGAAGGGCATTCTTCAACTTTAACCATATTATAATCACATAATAATATAATCATATCATTCATAGCATATCAATATCACTCATATCATGAATTATGAAAATTACCACATACGACATTTCTTTACTCTAATCACTTAATACATACACATTTATTTCAAAAGTGACACACATCATAGCAAATAATATACGAGAACAATCAAGTATTCTAACTCATCATAGAAATCAGTTAATCATATCTCTACATATTGTACTTGCTCCTTAACACCATTCTAGGCTAGTAGATTGTAATTCTTTCTTAGGACATGCAACAAGATACCTAAACTTAGATTATTAGGCCATAACTTAGAGATTTCACCTTCATCACTAACTTATCTTTCCTACCTCGGATATTAGAACTATGATCACAAATCATACTTTGATAAAAATAGTCATCTTAAGAAAATCAAACAGTTTTGGTATCCTGACTTTGAAAAATCATTTCTCTTGAACCAAAAATCAAAAGCCTTTGAAACTTTTACAACATACTCCTTTATATGTATTTAAAATCAGTGAGAAACAGTTTATAAAAATCATCATCGGAGTAAAAGATATAAATAAATTTCTAAGGTGGTACAGTTTTGAAATCTGAACAGAGGGAGTGACTTTAAAAATTCATTTTGCTTTACTGATTCATCCAAACCTTTTGAAATTTTAACTCCATATACTATTAAGAGTCTTATACACCCCTGAAAAACATTTTTAGAAAATACTTAGTAAATTAGGATAAATAAGTAAAATGGTACAGTAGTGCAGTTTAAAACTCAGAACAGGGGAGGGGACTTAAAAAATTTCTTATAAATTATCTACTGGGTCAAACACTGCCAAATATTATCTCAAACGAGTTTTCTAAGTTGGGTTTATGTTCCAAGTTGATTCATTAAATTTGAAATAGGGAAACATTAGATTTCATTACTAATTCTAAACTAACTCTAGTTTTGTACAGTTTCGGTAAATAATTCATAACTCATTTATTTCTACTCCAAAAATTACAGGCCACATATCAATATGACCATAACAGGGAGATCTATCCTCATATAAAATTTCGTAGTTTTCATAAATAAACTCGTGGGTGAAACATGGGTTAAAATCCGTACCTATGAATCTGTAAATTTTACATATAACCATCTATTTCAAGATTCTAGACTCAATCAACTTAGATGACTCAAATCCAAACCCTTAAACATGTAAGACCACAACTAGTAAATCAATAATATTAACATGCAATGATAAGAAACATAAGGATAATAAATTTCATAGCATATCATCATCAAATTACGGGTTTCTCACCAATCTTCTATTTTCTTTCAAGAATCAAGAATCAAGAGCTAGATTCTCACATGCAAAGCTTTAAACATGAAATTAAACATATCAAAACATCATCATCATTTTTCTCATCAAAGATCAAGGATTCAAGCATGGATCTTAACATGCATGAGGCTAAATATATAATATAACATACTATGAGCACTTTATTTCATACAACTTTCGATTTCTTCAAACACTCAAGAAGGGGAGTTTTTCAAAAAGAGAAGAGAAGGAAATACTATTGATGTTAGCTTGATGTAGCAAGAATTCCATGATTCTTACCTTAGGGTCTTTGAGAATTTGAAAGGCTTTGTATATATTTGAAACCCACTAGAGAATCCTTCAAGAATTTCGAAAATTAGAAATAGGAACTATAGGGGATTTCGAAAAGTTTAGGAAAGAAACAAAGAACAAGGATTTGCTTACCCTTCTTGGTTGAATAATCTCCTTTTGGAGATGAAGAACTATCCTAGCTAGGAATTTATGAAAGAAAAACGAGAAGAAGAAGAAGAAGAAGGAGGAAGAGATTTAATGGAGAAGGCTTGAATTAGAAGAAGAGATTTCTTCTTCTACTTTGGGCTATTTTGATCGATGGAGAGGGGGAAGGAGAAGGGGGCTTAGCTGATTTTTGATGTGAGAAAATGAAGAGGAGAGGGTGGTATTTATAGAATTGAAGAGGCTTGTATTCTTAATGAGTAAGTATGAAGAGGGGTCTTTTTGCAATTAGGACTAACTTGAAATAATCTAGAGGGACTTCTAGGCAATTTCATTTAAGTTATCTTAAAAATAATGCTAAATGAAAAGCCAAGTGGAAATGCACATGGAATAGTGTATGCATGCAACACATACAATCATAGCCAATTTAAAGAGAGGAAATTACTATCAATTAAGCATATAAACTTTCTAGTGTGAGAAAATAAATTCTTATGTTACTAAAACTAAATCCACGTAAATCACATAATTTCACATGTTCAATTATATTAAACACATAAAATACATTTTAGTTGCGCAAATAGAGAATAAAATCAAAAATAATTATGTAGACATATAATGCACATTAGTTCACATAATTTCACATAAATAGCAAATAAAGCAAATTGAAAAGCAACTAATAAAATTCGCACATACAACACATATTCATGCAAAGGAGACGAGAGGGAAAATACGGAAATCGGGTATCGGAAACGCGGGGTGTTACACTATATGTGAAAAATGAGTTTATGAATCCAATTCACCATTCGAGAACTAAGCTTACTGATATTTGTTATTGTTTCATAAGGGGCTTGGTCGAAAAGGGGGTTGTCTCAATTGATTATGCTGCAACGGAGAATGAATTAACTGATGCTTTTGCAAAAACACTTGATGAACAGAGATTTGATTCCTTGCGAAAATCGCTCGGAATTTATGTTGTTTAATCTGATGGAGTTGCATGAACTGTTGAAACAGTCTGTGTCATGTCCAGACTTGCAACTTTTAGTGTAGGACACTTCATATGTTTTTGCATCTCATAGAGGACCTGCAGTAAGCATACTGCATATGATTGAGACAAATGTGAATTTGATACTTCGTGCACTTCTAAACTTTGTGGGGGTAGAACTTCTCCAATTCCCAAAATAATTACTTAAAAAGCTCCAACTTATTTATTTGTATGAATAGTCTTGTCATGGTTGGATGTTTTTATAGGGAAAAGCTGCCTCTTTTAATGAGTGAAAGCTACTCTTAAACTACTGTTACTAATATATATATCTACAACCATTTGGTCAGTGAATAGTTCGAAGCTTTTTTGAGTCGAGCCAGTAAATCACGTGGCCGAAAGCTCGCTACAAGGCTCAATTAGAAAGCCCAGTGGACTACACATTGCACGGCCAATATAAATTATATATCTGGTCAATGAATAGTTCGAAGCCTAGTTGAGTTAAGCCGGTAAACCACTTGACCAAACACTCACTACAAGGCTCAATTAGAAACCCCAGGGGACTACACATTGCACGACCACCATAATCTCGTACCTTTTAATTGCTTTGTTTTTAATGGGAAAAAGCTACCATTAGACGTGTGTGTACGCTACCTAATAAGTGCATCTTTGTGTTTGACTTGGGATTATTAAGTTTATTGGTTGCACTGGCAGTCGAATTTTAGGGAATTGCGTTTATCGTGAATGTGAAGATAAATCCCATATGTTTTGTTTGTCCATGTGGTATCCTATTCACATATGTCTCTTCACTCATGTTTATTTCTCGTGTTTACCTCTTGTCTTGCATTAGGCATTAAAAAAAAAAACAAAAAAAGTGACAGGATTTTTGTTTATGTGCCGGTTATAATTTAATTTTTTGTTGAATCCGGATTTATTGTGCTTACTCCTCACATTTCCACGTTTCGTATGAAGTTTGGCAAAGTCAGTAGTATTTGTTATTTAATTTTGGATTTGATATCACTATCCTTTGATTTTCACATTGTAATTGTCGTGTGGTATTGAGTTTATGAGTTTGTGATTTTGTGTGCACGTTATGTATGGTGAATCTTCTCACTTTCTTTCTAGATTCTCTCTTCGTTTGATATTTTTGTTAAGAGTTTGAACAGATTGCTCGACATATCGAGATCAGTAGTCCATGTTTATTTATCTATGCATGGTGATTGCCCAGAATGGGGAGAAAAGAACAGCTACGCTTGCATGAACACAAGGGGAGTTCCGACAACTGTTGCTACAGTGCATCAGACAGTTGCTGGAACAGTGCAGGAATGCAGGGGGGTTCAGACAACTGTTGAAACAGTGCATCAGACAGTTGTTGAAATTGTGCAGAAATACAGGGCAAATAACAAGCATTGAGAAGAGAAGTTGTTTCTGCTACTGCTCTGATACCAAATGTTAGCATTTATTTCGTACATATTAAAATATATGTGTTAGATTCAGTTTTTCGTTACTGTTGCGTGAAGTCTTGCAACAGTTCGTGCTACAGTTCGTAAAAACAGTAATAAACGAGACACAAATTTAATGTGGTTCGGATACAATTGTACCCTACATCCACGGGGACCTGTAAACAAAATTTACTAATTTTAAGTTTTAAAAATACAATAGTAGGACTTAAAAATACAAAGACTCCCTCTTTGTTGATGTCGTTCTTGTATACTACGCTGAATTATAAATCTTCAATTTGTAGCACGTCCCTTGCTCCCCACGGTTGAAGCAAACTTGTGATAATCCTTGAATCTTGGTGTCTTCAGCACAAAGCCTTGAAGTCGATGTATTTTCTATGAAAATCACGTATCACAATGGAGCAATAAAAACGAGAAGAAAAAAAATATTTTCTCTGAACTCTTCTCTCGATAAAAAGTCGCCGGAAGAGTAACAAGGAAAAGAGAAATATTTTTCTCTCCAAAAAGCACACAACAACAACAAAGAAAAGAGAGATCTGTTTCTTTCCAAAAAGACACGCCATATTCTATTGTTGCTTCTCTTTTTTATATAGCCTGGGAAAGACTCATGTATAAGCAAACTAATTAAGGTTAGATACGTACAGGAGATGTAGGAGATTTATAAGATACCTATCTAATAATATATTATAAAAATACAAGAGAGATCCCATATAAATAATAATATTCCAATTAATGACAATATAAGCAAAAAATAAAAATGAATTATCCCTTCTCTTGATTCCCACACGTCTGTGTGAAATATATGGAAAGAAAGAGTTGTTCTTTCACAAGACTTCTACAGAAGTCATTAAGTTAAGAATAACTCTTTTTAATTAATAAGATAGTTTACTATATAAAAGAAACAATTAATGACAAATTAAAGAATTAAAGTAAACAAGATGACTTCCCTTTTGTGTTTCACGGTACAAGTCTTTACTCATCCCTTGTTTATTAGAATCCAATTAGATTCTAACAATCTCCCCCTTTGTCATTGATTGATTCTAATCATTTTCTCCCCCTGAGCAAAATGCCTGAAAATGAAACAATAGAGGATAGAAGGAAACAATAAAACCAATGATCATCCTCAACATCAAAGGAACAACTCATCATCATCATCTCTTTCAGCAACAAGAGTGGCATGAACTGCTGTAGCAGTAAGTGCCACAGTTAGAGCAACTGTTCCAACAGTAGTGGCTTCGGCAGGTGGTTCACAACGGAGTCAGCTCCCCCTACATGTGTGTTCTCCCCCTGTAGGTGGTCCTTGGGCAGCTCCTTTTATACATGACTTCATTCTTCCCCTTTGTTTACTTGGGTTGGTAGAATTGGAGGCCGACGTGGTAAATCATCCACGTGATAAAAGACTCAGCAAATAACTTCGGCATTAGCTCCTCCCTTTATATTCTTGTGAAGACCTAAACCAATTAATGACAATAAACACAGTATTAAAAAGGTGAAATTCCTTCTATTTTTTAGATACACGTTCAGGTGATTAATATGGAGAGATAATTTATTTCTTCTCAAATTATCTAATGAGATAACTAAGGAAAATATGTTCCTCATATTAATACACATCTCCATAGAATTCCACACGGTGTTGTGGACTTACAATCCCATCGAGATTCTAACAGTATCGACACCCTAACATTTCGAGATCTATGAAGTTATATACAACCACAGTTCAACTAATACCAATCACAGTTGAACTGATTTCCATGTGGTTGTGTTTGCTGCATTATATTTTATCAGGTCACGTATCGTCTTCATAAATTGATAGTAAACTTATCAATTACACTATTTTGAATATGTAACAAACATTTGACTCATGTTGTAATTACTGTGTGAAGAAGATATTACTTTGGCATTGAAATTATAATGTGTCCTTATTTGCCCGTTTGTCGTTTATTTAACAAATATATTTGTCTTTTCACATAATTATTCTCACGAGTGAATTGCAAATACCTCCCCTGTGTAATCTCTAATTGGCAAATACCCCCTGTCAAAAAAAAAAAACTCACCAACGCCCCCTCGTGTAACCAAAGTCAATGCATCTAGACCCCTTAAGGCAAATCGTGTCTCTCATTCGCGAGCTCTGCGAATTTTTATGTTATTTCTAAGGTGAAATGTCATAGATACCCCTGTATAAATAAAAAAAATTTTGAGTGGTTAAATTATAAATAACTATAACTTATAGGACTAAATTGTAAATTTTAAAATTTCTAAAATTGTAAAATAAGGAACAAAAATTGAAGATTTTTCAGATCTTCTTCCTTGTTCCATTCCGCCGCCCACCTCCCAACCAGGAAAACATTCGGCATCGCCGCCGCCTTCTGGCCTGTCTAGCACCACCGGCGCTCTCTGGCTCGTCTAGCACCACCGCCACCCACCTACTCCTTCAAATTTATCTCCCTCGTCACCGTCGCCTTCTGGCCCGTCTCGCACCACCGATACCCACCTACTCCTTCAAATTTCTCTCGCTCGTCACAGCCACCGTCTGGCAGCACCCAATTCATAGCGAGAGAGAGTTGTGTATGGGTAAGGTTTTTCTTCTCATGCACATAATCGCCGTCGTCGCCGCCTTTGTTCAAATTGCATATATGGGCTGCCATAGGAAGAGTGAAATTGGAGGAAAAATGGTACTCAGCGAATTTGGAAAAAAAAAATCACGGTTGTGGGTTGTGGATCTAGAAAGAAGGTGGGGCTGCAAGAAAGGGTGATCTGGTGGTGGGGCAGTGGCGGCCGGCGTGGGGAGAAGATGTGTTGAGTTGGGTGGTTGGTGGTGTGGAGTGGGGTGGAGCAGGGAAGAAGACGACTCTTTTTTTGCTGCTCCTTTCTTTTTTCTTTTTTTCTTATATATTGATCAACCGTGAAAGAAACAATATGCTAAACACTAGAATCAAATACAAAATTGAGATGTAAATTATAATAAATTCAAACAAAGTTTTATTGTAAATTACCATAATAAAATATACCCAAAAGGTATATTTTTTCCCTTGGAGATTAAAGGCTACTGAAGTGGAGAATAAGAGAAGGAAGACGGTAACGGTCAAATAAACTGATGTAGAATCAGAAGGCGGTGGGCTAGTAGGTGGAGTCATGGTGGTCGCCTAGGGGTTTCAACATCTGTGGTTGGTGCACAAGCATTCGGCTGAGGAGTTGCCGACGAGGCGGTGATGGGGGTGGTCGCCGATGGATTTGCCCCGCCACCAGCCAACGAGTCTAGTACAGTTACAATTTAATTTCTGCCTGAATTGGCCGAGAGTGCAAATATAGTGGTGGTCCTCGGTGGCTTATAAGCTCCTCGAGGATTGATAATGGCACTTATCTGATAACACCATAAAATTAATAACACCTCATTTCAAATGACACCTCATTAATTTTATGGTGTTAATAACACCTCATTTCAAATTAATAACACCTCATTAATTTATGGTGTTATCATAACCAAAGCATAGGGTAATGAAACACAACATCAACAAGAAAAGTTTTATGAATTAATGAACAAACATGGACCTCGTAATCTTGTTAGATGATTTCATATTCTTATCATACCATAAAAGATGAAATAAGAGTACATCAGAACATTCAACATGATATACAATACCAACGAAAAGATTCGACTAATAATGATTAATAAAGCCTATTCCCCTGTTATTTTCATCGTGCTACAAATGAATGAAACCTCCAAAATATACCTTCCTAATTCGACATTCCTGGAGCTTTAGCAATAGCCACAAGCTAAGAAAAAACCTAATTATTTTTAAGAAATTTGTTTGTGTTCTTCATCTTTGTCGGAAGAGTCGCCGCCGCCGACCGGCAACACCGCTATCTGCATAAGATCGGCTGGGATGGAGAGAAGTGGTTGCGTTCTTATATGAAGAATTTGGGGAGTTTTGATTTTATTTTTTCTTGTAATTTTGTTAATTGATTATGATTATTGTAATATTTGTTTAATGGATATTTTAATGTAACGTTAATTAGGTAATTTATATAACTGTACGATGTGTGTATGATGGTGTATGATCTGTTTTTACTAGGTTCGTACTTTTATTTGAAAAATCCCCGTATCGTACTAGATCGTACTAGGTCGTACAAAAAAAATCAACGGATGAGATTAACTGATACGCGTTTTCCTCACGTATAAATTACCGCAAGTATACAATATCGCATTTTGCAGAACCGTGGTTCCGGATATCGATCCACAGGGACCTTGTAGATTCACATGCTAAGTAGTGTAATTATATTATCTAGCCGATCGTAAATAATTGGAATGGTGATAAACCCTAGTTTAAAAGCATGCAAGGTCGTAAACATGCAAGTATAGAATGTACGTAAATAAAATAGCGACAACTCAACACGGGAGGGCTTCGATTTAAAAGGGACTTGTAGGGCCAAATCAACTTATGTATAATCAACAACGATCTACAAATCCGTTATCTAAAGTCACATTCCTATTCGTTAACCCAGACATTAAAGTACTCTAACCCCCGTCTCCAATGTAGTTAGATTCTACCCACAGGTCCGACGTCTCCATTCAGAACCTGCTATTAAGAGAGCATTTAGGTCAAGTCCTTAAGGGCTATCCGAAGTGGATCACTTCTCCGTTTCCACACCCCGGGCTATGTTTTCCTAACTTTAAACAAGAAATCATGTCTCGAGTTCATTCCTATTTAATATCAATCCGAGAGTTAGATTAAACAATCAGAAGCATTTAATACAGGAAAACATAAACGAAATCAAAACACGATAAATAGATAACAGAAATGACGATTGAAATCAATATATACAATATTTCATTACCCTAGAAGAAAATGTTCTTAGTTCATAACGAACATAATATCAAAAGAATGTACACATGAAATGAAGAACAAAACGTAAAGAAATTGCGTAAGAAAAACCCAAGTCGAAACCCCCATTGATGATTCCCGTGAAGGACTGTCGAAAACCGTAAAAAAATAGAAGTAGCCAGAAGAATGAAAGGGCCTTTCTATTTATAGTGAAATGCAAAGCTTCCTCAAGAAGCTTTGCAACATAACTATCTTTTTCAAAAGTCGTGCCCAGATCGCGATCTGGGTTGGCTGGATCGCGATTTGGCAGACTCGGGGGACTGCCCACCGCCATGCCAGATCGCGATCTGGATATGTGTATCGCGATCTGGATCTTGATCAAAAAGTCTTATGTGAACACCCCCAGATCGTGATCCATAATGTCAGATCGCGATCCGGGTCTTGATCCTTTTTCGTTATGTGACAACCCCCAGATCGCGATACGCAGTTCCTCTATCGAGATCTAGGTCTTCTTGGCCCCAAAATTGGCTTGAAAATTCGGTTTCGCTTTCAAATGGCTTCGAATCGGCAAAAATATCTAATAAAATCTAGAAATAGAAATAAAACAAGAAACGCAATAATATATACAAATAAAGCCGAAACTCGGACGAACGAAGACCAAAACTCAAAGATTTGATAAGCAAAAATTGTGCAAAACGAACACTTATCATTAAAAAATAGTAATTTTGTACGCACTAGATTAAATATCTTACGGTCCGAGAAGTACAACCCTCTCGGACCTTAGACAACCCCAACAACCATAGCTTATTTTCTCTCTTTTTTTTTTCTTTTTTTTTTCACTTTTTTTTTGGGGTTGGGATATTCCTGCATTATTTTTAGTTATGCATAATTTTGTCATTTCACCTAAGTCAACAATAAAATATCAAATAAGGGGCAATGTGCTTTTTAAAGAATACATTGGGTGATTCTTGCTATTTTTTTCAATACAATGGTTTTTGTGCATTCAAAATTACACAGGGATTATGTGCAAATAACTCAATTAATAAAGCATCTTGAGAAATATAAAAGAAAAAACATAAAATAATATATAGAGAAAATAACCACGCACGTGCAACACATGTGCACCTTGCTAGTATATACAAATATACAAATCTGGTGGATATATATGGTGCTTCTCTTAATACCTAGAATTCATTAACTATCGAAATATTAAACATAACTAAATGTTCTGAGTTCAATTTACCATATTTAGACCCAAAAAAATAGTAACATTGCATGCATAATGTTGCTTCAACTATTGAACTTTGGAGATAAACATGCAACTGAAGCCACTCAGATCATTAAGTCAAATAATCGAAGCTTGAATGGCCTTGCCAGCTTTTCCTAGATTGACGTTATTAATTGCGAATTTTGCAAGTTATTGAATGAGAGTGGAGGTATGCTCGATTATACATATATTATTTCCTTCATTATTAATTAAAAAAAATTCTACTGATCTAGTATATATATCTATATACATGTGCCGATTTATTTTCATTAAATAATTTCCATTGCAATTGTTATGTGGCCAATTCAAGGGACTAGACGGGCAGAACGGGAGCCACAAATGCTTGTGTCTTATTAACGCAAAATATTTCGGGGTATGCAGATATTGAACGGAGTAGCAGACGACTCAACTCCAACATAATAGCTTTGATATAGCTCGCTAGCCCTTTTAGGTACGTGAATATTTCCTAGCTGTTCTTCGGATACATTTACAGTTATTGCTTATGTGAGCATTGTAGCTAAATAACCCCAACGCGTTACATAATGCAAGTAATATAATTGTATAATTGTTCGATTTTCTGCAATTATGTGCATTTGTTTATGTAAATAACCCAATATCGGTTCACAGTCAACTAACACATCTTTCACCATCAAGAGATACGACAACGGAGGATATCTATGCTGCTCAATGTCATAAGTCATAAACAGAACAAATGACTTGCAAATTTGCAAAACAAATAAGTTTTTTTCGCCAATTTAATAATTAATAAAGACATGGTATAGGGTGTCTAGGAAATTATTAAACCCAATAATTGCAAGGTGGGAGGTGTTTAGGCATTTTGCCCAAGTAATATAAGATAGAAACATATGCAGAAAAACAAGGATCAGAAGAGATCGACAATATTGACCCCATTTTACTTTAAAATGAAATTCTGGATTGATTTGCAGAAGAAATAACGTACCAATTTTTTGATGTATTCGTAAGCAAAAACCGAAACTTCGGTTGTTTGTCCAGCAAGAAGGTCAACAGACTTGCAGCTAACTTTAAATCAATGACTGGGTTTTGTAATATGTTTTATGCATGTAGAGCTAAAATACCAGAGCAAGTATTTTATGCTAAAACACAACCAAAATAGTCGGGGGGGGGGGGGGGGGGGGGGGGGGGGTAGTAATTTTATATCGTGTTACTCGCCAACAAGGTTTCAGTTGAGAAACTCAATCTGAATTCAATCAATGTAAAAAATAACATCTGATTAAATGAAACCCTAAATCGCAAACCCATGTTGTGACTCCTATCATCACACATCTAGAATTAACAATCAAGTCAAAATTAAATGAATACGTGTAAAATTCACGAACATGCAGACATAGACATGAATAAAGTCCAGCTATTACAAAAGCAAGCTAACTCCAACAGAAATAAAAAAAGCAAGCAGGAAGTAGAAAAAACGGGTCACAACTACATACAGAGTTCAAGAGAAACAAAACACATTCCATTGTGTACCATTGGATATAAAGAAAACAATAATTTATCAAAAAGAAAATAATGGCATACATGGTTCACCTAGGGAAGGCCTCTTGTAATGAGATGATAAAGGAATAAAGGAATAAAAAAATTTAAAGATAGAGAAAACCAATCAAAAAGAAAAACAAATACCAAATACAGCCTACTCCATAATTCCAAAAAAGCAAAAAGACCGAGGAAGTAAGAAAAATCGACGGCAAGTAACTTTGTTCGAAACAAATTTAAATGAGTTTTTTTGCCTGAAAGAGATACTTTTAAGCTTTTCAATCAACGCAAAATGATAGAAGTCTTGCTTACTGTTTATGTTCTTGCATATAGTATACAATGTATTCTATTCTCGTCATCAAATAATGGTCATCAAATCTAATGTTTTGCCTCACGTAATTAGGCCACCTCAATCTAAAGCCCCTCCACAAATTATCAGACCTGATATATACGACCAACTCAATAAATGAGTAATAACAAAAGAAAACGTACATATACATATACACACCCAAATTAATCTAGTCCACTTCTCATTCAATTATGTAATATATTATTAACAAGCAAGTTAAATATGGTGTTGCCATTTCGGATAGTAGGTGGGGCTTTCTTTAATACAATTTCAGATACATATATATATATAAATTTTCCAAGATGACACAAATAGTAGAGGTCGGAACTTTGGACATCATAAAAATAAATAAGCAAGTGTGTGCAAAAAGATAGCAAAAACTGTTTCTTATATTTCCGAAATTATGAGAAAAAAAGAGCATTTTAGGTGCACAAAAAGTATAAATTAGGAAAATATTTCTACACATGTAAAATAGTTTGAGTGACTAAAGCAATAAATTGAGGCATGAATTCAACTTTTACGAATCTAGTCGATACAAGGAAAGTTATTCCTATGTAATGCCAATATAGTAATATTTGTAAATTCTATGACAAGGCTAATTCACCTCTATATTCTAACAAAAAAATAACTCACTTCCTCAAATATGAGCACACTTCAACATAGTTTTCCATAATAAAGAAAATTAACATTAAAAGCCATACAAAGAAATGATTAAACGCCAATAAATACCTGTGGCTGTAGTATTTTGGCGTTGCTCTATGTATCTTAGAGCTTTAACTTTTGACGTGAATGCTCTTGAAACACCTGGTGCGTAGTATTTCTGAATAAAAATAAAAACATCAATTCATCATTGACTCTTATTCTATAATGGTCGTCGATAATTTTTTCGATATCATAACTCTTATTCTATCATGGCTGTTGTGAATCAACTTTTCAGTTCTCATCATTTAATCTAGTTACTGTAATTTAAGTATCAACTGTTTACCATGTAACAATTTATTTGATTTCTTTAAAGTAATAGTCATATTTTAAAACAGTTTCAATCTCGTATTGTTTTCTTGTGTAATTTTGAGGTTTGATATATTTATTTTTAAGAACTGAAAAATATAATTGTCTCTCACATTTTTAGTTTAAATCACTCTAAGCCCACCTATAATGAATTGATGGTAGAGTACCATCTACCGATTATGCCGTACTGAAAGTAAGGGTACATCGAACATTGGCATACCGCAATTTTTGTTAAGGCAATAGTATTAAATTATTCAATACCATAAGATATGATAGGTACGCAGTACTGCGCCAAATATTCGGCAACCGTACAGAATCCACCCCTAAGTGATACTCATACACATACTCGAGATTAAAACATATTTTATCAAAATTATTTGGAGTTTTATGCCTTTGAATGTAGAAAAATTATTGCAATTTTTAACAGACTAATAAACATATAACAATTAATATAGCGTAAATTACCTTGTGTTCGTATCCGGTAAAATTTTCCAGTCAACGGCCTTTTGTTTACTCGTTTCACCCATCCTTCGGGCATCCACGAGTCGTCATCCACTTCTCTTTTGTTGATTGGCTTCTGCACCAAATGTTACATAAAATTAAAATTTCAAAAAGTGAAGCCTCAATTCACAGTTGACAGGTCATTGTTTCCATGTGCAAATCTCTAATTCTATTCAATTGCCGCAAGCAAGAATTAATTTATTTAATACAACGTAGGTAGCAGGATATATAAGCGACAAAATGACCCTTGCATGCAAGGATAAAATAGCTACAAGAGAAGGCATACCTTTGTTGCACCACCAAATTTCGCTTTTTTTTGCTTCGAAGGTCCACAAGGCATCACAGAACCTTCTCCGACTTGTTCTCGCTCCATGTTCTGTTCCCAAATAAGTTGAAAGTACAAAAGTTGATTAAAATTATGCAAAACCATATATCAAAATCTATGGTAACAACATTATAAAGTCCATGATGCAACAAGTAAATAAAAAGATTCCACAAAATTATATATATATATATATATATATATATATATATATATATATATATATATATATAGATACATATATACATGTATATGTATGTATATATATATGTGTATATATATATACACACTTTACCTCTCGAGGTTGATTTGCTGCGGAAATTCGCTAAACCTCTTGAGGTTTTTGCATAGGGTCTATGCCTTCTCCATCTTGTCTGTGGTCAGGAAGGAGTTATAATTACATCATATGGCCATAAATTTGCTCGATTACTTGAGTGAATAGTAACTTAAGACAACAAATTAACATGTGATTAAAACAATTTTTCAAGATGACACAAATAGTAGAGGTTGGAACTTGGACATCATAAAAATAAATTAGCAGGTGTATGAAAAAGGATAGCAAAAACTGTTTCATATATAATCGAAATTATGTTAAGTCAAAATGCTCTTTTTTTCTCATAGTTTCGATTATATAAGAAAAAGTTTTTGCAATCCTTTTTCATACACCTGCTGATTTATATTGGCGTTGAATCCGTAGTATTATGCAGAAATACTACGCACCAGTTGTTTCAAGAGCATTCCGGTCTAAAGTTAAATCTCTAAAATACATAGAGCAACAGTAAAAATACTACGGCCACAGGTATATATTGGCGTTGAATCATTTCATTGTATGGCGTTGAATTATTTCATTATATATAAAAGAAGCCTTCAACATAGTTTTCCATAAGAAAGAAAATGAACATTAAAAGCCATACAATGAAATGATTCAACGCCAATATATACCTGTGGCGGTAGTATTTTTACTATTGCTCTATGTATTTTTGAGCTTTAACTTTTGACCGGAATGATCTTGAAACACCTGGTGCGTAGTATTTCTGCATAAAAACAAAAACACCAATTCATCATTTAATTTCCATGTTGCACATCAATTATATTGATAATATATCGTTGGGTAGCCATTTACTTTTTGGTACTCCTCTTAGTTTGGAAGAAATTAATTCCTTTAAGTGGAACCTCATTACACTAGCTATACCTACTAAAACAAAGAGACGTGGAAAAAATAAAACAAGACAAAACAACGAAAAGTGAAGGCTAAGAGATTATGCAATGCTGCCATCGCTTTAATATACCAGCCACAAATTACCGAAAAATAACCAAAAGAATGGTTACCATAATATTCGGTACGGAATTACTACCGTACCGCTATCATACAGTACGATAGTGGTATTGTATTTTCAATACCACGGTAATACTGTACCATACCATAATTCATATATTTTTATGGGGTTTTTGTGCATAAGTCCCAAACCAAGCATCTTTTTTATTCTAGGTTTAGGGGTTATATCTCTTTCACTAAAAAGCCCATCCCTTTAATATTTATTATAAATAAAGGAAACATTCATGTATATGCCAATATTACCCTCAACCCTTTATACCCAATTCTTAATTGTAATCCCAATTGAATCAATTTTGTCTAGAAAAATCCAATTTTGACCACAAAAATTCACTGTTGACTTTTTTTGGAGCATACTTTAATATGCTCCAATTTCATCCTTAATTTAATTTAATCTCAATTTGACCCCAAATTTCACAAATTATTCAATTTTGACCCAAAACATTCTTTTTTCAACAAAAGAGTTTTTGCAAAAAAAAAATTTGCCGCCGGATTCCGGCGTTGACCGGCAGTCAACGCCGGTCTCCGACGTTGACTTTTCAATTTTTTATTTATTTTTTCTTTCTTTCTTTCGGATTTTTTCGCCAGTTTCCGGCGTTGACCGGCGGCCAACGGCAGTCTACGGCGTTGACTTTTTTTTTTCTTCTTCTTCTTTCTTTTCTTTTCTTCCGGATTTTTTCGCCGGTCTCCGGCGTTAACTTTTTTTAGTGTTTTTTTTTAAGTTTTTCTTTTTTGCTCTTTTTTTCTTACGTCCTCCGCTAAACGTTGACCTTTAAGTGTGTTGTCACTGATAGTAAATTAACGTAAATATACTGTAATGACAGTTAATTAACGTAATTGTACTGTCGTTGACAGTACATTTATGTAATTGTGCTGCCGTTGACACTAAATTAATGTAATATTATTACTTTTTGTTTTAGTTGTTTTTTTTATTTTGTTTGATTTGTTGACAAGTCAACGTAATTATATTACTGTCGTTGACAGTAAAATAACTGTAAACACAATAATATTATTGTCAACAACATCAATATTTTTTTTTTTTTTGGTTTTTTGTTTTGTTTGAGTTATTCACGGAGTAACGTAATAATATTACTGTCTTTTATTGCAATATTACTGTAAACACAATAATATTACTGTGGTTGACGATAATATTACTGTTGTTATAGTAATATTGTTGTCAACCACATCAATATTATTATTTTGTTTGGATTTTTTGTTTGTTGAGTTATTCACGGAGTAACGTAATAATATTACTGTCTATTATTGTAATATTACTGTGGTTGACGGTAATAGTACTGTTGTAGTAATATTACTGTCATTCACTGTAATATTAATTCTGTTGGTTTTTTATTATGTTTCCATTCGTTGAATAGTTAACATAGTAATATTACTCTATTACACAATAATAATGAGTTTTGTTGTGTTAATATTACTGCGCTAGAGATTAATATATCAATATTACTGTGTTAAAATGTAGTTTAGTTAATTTTAGTGTGTTTAACAGTAATATAGTTAATATTACTGTCAATCACAGCAATATTGTTGTTTAAACGGAAAAAAAAAATTTACAGAAAGAAAGAAAAGAAGAAAAAAAAAAAGGAAGAAAATTCAAAAAAGTCAACGCCAGAAACCAGCGAAAAAATCCGGAAGAAAAAAAATATGAAAAAAAAAACAGAAAAATTGAAAAGTAAACGCCGGGGACCGGTCTTGACCGCCGGAATTCGGCGGGAAAAAAATGTTTTTGAAAAAACAAAAAAATTTTGAAAAAAAAAAGTTTTGGGTCAAAATTGAATAATTTGTGAAATTTTGGGTCAAATCGAGGCTAAATTAAGTTAAGGATGAAATTGGAGCATATTAAAGTATCAGGTGTTATTTTAGTGTTTTACAAAAATCTGGACCATGTGTGGACTTATTGGTAAAGGAGTTTTTTGTCCGCATCTCTTTATGAATAAGTACCCATTGATGGGCATATTTTCAATGACCCCTATTTTTATTTATTTAACATACATTTTGTAGCAACCCCCTTCTAGTCGGGCGATAAATCGAACCGGTTTATCGGAATATTCATTAAACTAGCGGAAGCAAAGGATCTCTTTGTAATTTTTGAAACTTAGAAATGGGACCAAAATGCAATTATCAAAAATATCTTCTTTTGGGTATTGAAAACTTTGCATTTTCGAAAAAAACTTTTCTTTAGGTTACTATAGGCCGAACAAAGGTTTCATTTGGAAACAAGTTTCGAGGGGAGGTTTTTGTTTCGTTCGAGTGCTACAGTATTACTATCGGTTTCGGTTCGAGAAGAAATCAGAGTTAGAAAGGTTATTTTGATGAATAATTCGGAATTCACTAATGGATGCATGAAAATAGCAAATTACGAAACTTACTATATCGGAGTAGGGGTTAAGTACGATCTATATAGATAACGAGTTTAAAAGGTACGAAAAGGAAGTATTTAGATTCAATATTACACCACCAAAAAAAAATAACCAAAATACTTTAGCATCGTTCATAGGTCCTCGTACGACTTCCAAAATCCCGGGCAAGACCTCGATCCGCTACTCGACCCATCCCGATTAATGACTACTAGTGCTACTACCTGCAATTAAAGGACATCTATATGAGCTATAAAGCTCAGTAAGAACTCCGATGAAATATCGAACTTTGAAAAATACGTTATACATAATATATAATATTATATACCCATTCTTACCCACGTTCCGTACAACAACACAAGGCAATCGGTCGAATCACATAACTCACGAAAACACATTATTCAAACAAAATCACGTACTTATGCAAAATGACTAAAATGCCCTTTTTGTAAAAATCATGAAAAACACATTTTTCGTTTTATCGGATCCGTGAAAGATTAATTTATGTACCCGAGTAATAAACCTGTTACGAGCCTGTTTTCACTAATTGGGATCAAACCACAACACACATCATCCTAGTTGGATACCGGCCCACTATATCGGAGTTGTTTATTACCCAATATTCCATTGATCTTTCAATTTAAAAACCTTTTTATGCAACTTTTCGAAATCATGCTTATGACCCACACATAACATCACAAACATCAATCAAGTGCCACAAAATCACAGAAATATCACAATTCACCACATATTTATAATTTGGGCAAAATCCCCAAATTCTCACACATAAATATACAACCACACACGGCACACACCACATGCACAATCAGCACACACACACTCACACATATTCAGCACACACACATGCAACCACACATTAAAACATCACCATTTAATATGAAGCCATGCTTGTAAAGCAAGCACCCCTTTTTACCTTTCATTAAATGAACTTATTACCACATCTAGGTGATAATCCATTTCAATCAATTCTCACAACAATTAATCCACATCCAGGCAGCAATAAAAAATAAAACCCCAAATCTCATCACTCATAATCATTAAATCAAAGACATAAACATAAAAGCACAAAACATAATAAATGACATGCAATTTGTCCAAATTTCGAAATAATAACAAACTAATTCCAAAAATTCCCAAATTAAATACTAGGACTCCTAACTGACCCAAATTTCAGATTCTGAAATCATTTTAAATTTTCACAAAGTTTCGAATTTTCTTGAGATTAAACTAGAAAATTCCCCTTTTTCTTTAAAAAAAAAAAAAAACTCTAATATAACCTTAATTACTTTGAAAACCTTTATAAGGAAAACTTTTTCCCCACTTAATACTTGCAAGAAAACAGATCCAAACTTTTAAAAATGAGATATTTTTCGGAAATTGCAGTTTTGACCAAAGTTTCAAGATTTACACATGCAACCACACTAAAAGTTCAAAATCCACTTTTTCATGAAAAACCCCTAACAATCTGAAATTCTATTTTATTAGATGCAGAAAACGGAGTTGGAAAGTTACTTTATGCAGAAATTCCGAAAATTACATATTTTACCCCAAAATCTCTAGATCTTCACATGCAATACCACTAAAAGTTCAAAAAACCACTTTTTCTTACAAAACTTCCTTAAATCCGAATTTTTTTTGTTTAATAAATGCTGGAAAACAGTTTTGAAAACACATTTAGGACTGACTTCTCGAGAATTACTGATTTGAGCCAAAAATCTTTCGATTTATACATGCAACCCCATAAAAGTTAAAAATTCATTTTTCCTTGAAAACCCCTTTTTGAAATCTGAAATTTTTAATGCTTTTGGCCAATAAAAGTTGTATCTACCCACTACCAACATAGATGATGCATGCAAGAACAAGAATTTAACAAGAAACACTTCTTTTCCATTTTTCCCCAAAAAGCCCTAGATTTTCGAAATCACTCCCAATCTTTGAGAAAATTTTGAAAACCATTTCAATACTATTGATGCCATTTAACTGCATCAAGAAATCGTAATTTCTTACCTTAAGATCGAAGAAAAGAAACAACCGAAGGAAGAGAGGCTTTCAAGCACCGAAATCCAACCAAGCTACCTTGATTGTGAAAGAAATGGTGTGAGCTTCAAGGAGGGATGAGTTGTTATCTCCCGTAAGGAGGCAAGTGGTTTTGATGGTGTTTTTGGAGTAGTCTATGGCAAGGGTTAAATAGGGAACCTTCGTCTTATTTTTGGGATTTTCTTTAAAAATGGGAGGTGAGGTGGAGGAAGAAGAAGGCCGATGGTGGTGGTGATGGCTTCGGTGGAAAGAGGAGGAGAGGACAAGTATTGGTTGAGGTGTTGGAAGAAGAAAGATGAAGGGTGTCTCTTCATCTTACTAAGTAGAGTGGAGTGTAGGATTAGTGAAAATGATTAGGGGGTGCCAAGTGTAAAGGCATGCATGTTTATCACTAATTATTTTATTAATATAAAATACAACTTGCATAAACACCACACACACACACACAATCCGGACACACACATACACACACATATATATACCATGTATATGTAATTATACTCAAATATATAATGCAAGTATTAGTATACATATATGTATATGCACGTATGAAAATGTATATACGTATGCATGTAAGTATGTATGTACGTGTATATATATATACAATCATAATATAATTCACATAAGTCACGTAATTCATGAAATTTCTAGAATTTCAATTTACGAAAATGATATTAAATCACATAATTCACACACACATATATATATATATATATATATATATATATATATATATATATATATATATATATATATATATATATATATATATATATATATACTCGCGAATTTCACAAAATAAGTACCATGAAATCACCACATAGTAATGCACGTAACTATTCACGTAAATCACATAATTAAATTCACGTAATGCATATAATTAATATCATGTAATAATATGACCCAAGGGTTCTCGAGTTAGAAATATTAGTCTCGGTTTTTAGGGTTTTCGGGTTTTGGAAAGGTGGGATGTTACACATTTTGCTTTCTATTAATTAATAATTAATATATATTACATCATGTTCATAGACTTAAACTAAATCACAATTGAAAAGTCAAATGATATTATTTTACATTTAATATCGATTTTCCTTGCTCTCATCCCATATATATATATATATATATATATATATATATATATATATATAGCTGTAGAGTTCATCATTTGTACCAACTTATTCTATACCTCTTATTCTATCATGGCTGTTGTGAATTAACTTTTCTGTTCACATCATTTAATCTAGTTACTGTAATTTAAGTATCAACATTTTACCATGTTACAATTTATTTGATTTCTTTAAAGTAATAGTCATATTCTAAAACAGTTTCAATATCGTATTGTTTTCTTGTGTAATTTTGAGGTTTGATATATTTATTTTGAAGAGAAAATAATGTAATATATGACAGATTCCAGGTGCTACGGAGAAGACAAAACGTTCAAACAAAAAAAACGTGTTTGGACAAATGGAAAATCCCAATTCAAAGATTTCTCAAATCCATGGAAGTCCTTAAAACGACCAAAGTAAATGATAAAAAGGAGCCTATCAAAGATGAATTTGCAGCGACTCAGATGAAAGTGTGAAAAAACTCAAAGTGAAGTTTGAAAAGAACGTTTGCCATATGGTATAATAGCTAACTTAAACTTGAACTTGGAGTATCTGTTTATCATTTTTAGGTGACAAGATATGAAGCCTCATATCACGTTGGTTGAGGAAAATGCACGGATACTTTTACTGAAAAGATCCCTCGATATTTGAAAAGCACAATAAGTATTCTTTGTAGCAAATAGGAAAGATTAAATTCTGACCGTTTGTGCCCCTTTAAATTGGCGATTTTTTTATTTAGCCTTTTGTGCATGATTCAGATCATGCAAGCAGCATGTGATCTAATTTCCTTACACGTGTTGTTTTAACTATGGCTATCAAATTTTATGGTATATGATAAAACAAAGTCATAGCTCATGTTGAACTGTAAAATCAATTTTGCTAAATGGCCAAAACCTGGCTGTGGGCTCGCTTCAAAACTTGCACTCTTGGAGTGGATTATTAGGTATATATATCCTCTTTTTGTCTTCAAAATAAATGTGATCTACAACATTCAATAGAAAACTTCTGTTGAGGATCTTGAAAACAGGGCCATTTCGTCGAATCCATCTTAGAGATTATAACCAGCAACGGAATGAACTGGTCCAATGGACTCGAGACGGTAGTGGGAGTCGCAACTTTTGATTTCCCTGATGTGGGGGGGATTTGTTTTATTTTATTTTGATGCTTTTAGTATATATAAAAAAAAGGGAAATTTAGAACGTCGAAGTCGTGAGCTCCATAATTTATAATTTCTTGTGTGCTATTTTTTTAATTTTTTTGTCACAATTGAAATTTCATGCTTCATACTTTTTATTTTCTATGTTCTTCGTTCAGAAGTTTTACTCTGAGGAGAAATTGTACAGAGTAAAATGTCTATTTACTAACATAATGCTATTATCGAAAGAGATTGCAACTCGAATTTAATTTGGACGAAATTCTAAGAATAAAGTGATAATAAGGATAAATAAACAATATAGGTAAAAAGAAGAGGTTAATGTGCATTTTCACGTGCCTCACACGTGACTTTTCCATCCAAACTAACGGCAATTTCACACGGTGGACGAAAATTGTAAAAAAACTGGTTATTTGAGGACCAAAATCGAAAATGGTGTATAATATAGGGACGAGGGTTGTGATTATCTCCTTTCAAACCCTAATCCTATTAATCTTTTCTCTTTTTTTCCCGTCTCACCCATCTTCTCTCTTGTCCTTTTTTTTCTATTTTTTCCCTTCTTCCTTTTTTCGTCCAAATCCTTCTTCTATCTCACAGAAGCAAGTAGTCGGACAAAGAATGGTCGGCGCCCCATATTTTTTGTGCCCTCATGGCGGCGCTCCACGAGGCTTGAACCACCACGATGTTGTTGTCGTGAGAAACAACAGCCCCTTCTCGCCATGAGAGTCGATCTATTACTGTCGTCCAAGAAGAATGAGATCAGTCTCCATGTGGGTGGAAATTAGACGGTGTTTTTGTGGTGACGATGGTGGGGATGGTGATGGTGTGGTGTGACGACGGTATCGTGAAAATGGAAAGACAGATCTAGAGTTTTTGGTTAGATCCGGCGGGGCGGAGAAAGTCGCGCATGCTAGACCCCTAATCGACTATGTTAAGTTTTAATCGACTATGCTCAGTAGTCGATTGAGGTTTAATCGACTATGATCAGTAGTCGATTAAAGTTAATCATTACGTTTTTTAATTCATTTTTGAACATTTGGTTATTGATTCCCGATTTTGCCACGTGTAGTCGGACTTGGGGCATTTAGGTAATGTGTTTTTGTTCTGTCATTGTCAATCCATCATCCAATTTCTATAAATCAATACAATTTTTGTTTATTTTTTGTTTTTAAAAAATAGCTGATTTTCATTTTCATTTTTGTAGTTGTTTTTGTTATTTGTTTCGGTTGGTTATTGTTTGGATTCTTTTGTTGAATCGTGTTGGTTTTGATTGAATATATTACGGTTGTTGTTGTTGTTGTTGTTGTTGTTGTTGTTGTTGTTGTTGTTGTTGTTGTTGTTGTTGTTGTTGTTGTTACTTTTAGTAATTAATTTCATTATTCAACAACAATTTTAGTTGTTAGTTCGTTAATCAACTATTCCCTTAGTCGATTGATTCCTGACAGAGAAAAAGTATTACAAAAAATTGAAAAAAAATAATAATAAAAAAAAGTTATATTTGTTTAAACTAAAAATGATATTAAAAAATTAAAAATTCTAAACAATAATTAATTCAAAAAAAAGTGGGGGGGGGGGGGGGGGGGGGGGGGAACAAAACTGGGGATGTGTGTAGTTGGAAAAAATATAGTGGATTATTGAGGAACGGAAATGAGCCTGGGTTTACATAAAATAGTGAAATATGGGTTGGATATATCCCTATTAATGAAAATTTTTGGACGTTCTCAAAGTACCCCATGTAATAAAGGCAAAAATCAGCCCTTTGTAATTTGGAATTACCGAAAAAATCCTCATGTTAAATAAATCAACAAGGACCGTCCAATGAAAATCAGTCAAATCAAAATAGGTCCTTGACAGCTTATCGTGGACACCGCGCGCGGAGTGGGCTACCGGGGGTGACTTTTTGACCCGAAAGACCAAAATACCGTTTAAATTATAATTTTATTCAACCCAAAATAAAGTTTTTGAAATTTTCAATTCAATTTTTCAAATTTTCAGAAGCGCCCTCTCTCTAAATTAACTCAAAATTGGAACATCAATCTCAATTTTTAATTCAATCCTTAACACAACATCTTCTCCTCATCCAAAAATGTCTATCTTGACCTCATCGAAAAATATCAATCTCGATTTTTATTTCCAAAACGGCTGGGGTCACCTCCGACCAAAACCCGAATTCCTCAACCAGCCACGAAAACCCTCGGTTTCTTTAGTGAAAATTCTAAAATAACCCATGGCAACGAGGCGCCGTTGGAGTTTGGAAGCAGGCATGAAGAAGGAGATCTGGTCCAGCCAATTGTTTTGTCTTGTTCAAAGGTTGGCTGCACGAAGTAGATCAAGGTGGGTGGCTCCGACGTATGCGACGGTGAATCTCTGTTGAGGTGCAAGCATAGTCCCACATCCTTTTAATATGGAAAATATCACTTCTTTATAAGGAGATAAGGAGGGGAGGAGGGGATAGCAACTCTATTTATGGGACCTTTTCAAAAAAAAAACCCAAGAGCAAAACCAATAGGATTAGACAATATCATACATATGTAGAGCTTGTGGTATACCGATGGGCCCCTAACAATCTCGGCGGTGAATCTCCAATTTGAGGTCTATAACACAGAGGTGTTGGGCTTGGGTTTAGAGACGGGATGGTGGTTGATGGGTTTGGTATGACGGTGAAGATGATGAAAATGTGGGGTCGGGTGGGTGGCTTTTGTTTGACGGGAAAGATGAAAGAATAATGGATATGTTTGGTGAGCTTTTGGGCTTCCATTTCCATTTTATTCTGGAGAAAAGATATTTTGGGAGAAGAATTTGAAAATAAAATAAAGGTTGTTTGTATTTTGAGATGAGACAATTTGTACTGTAGCAAGTTAAATCATGTTTAAAATGTGTTGGAAAAAAGGTATTCTGAAAGAAGAATTTGAAAGATAAAGTGATTTTAGTTTGTATTTTAGTGAAAACAATTTTCACTGTAGCAGTCAAATCATGTCTGTTAGATAGAGAAATATTTGAATTATTTGTTGGGGAAGTTTTTGAAAATATTTGAGAAAGATAATTTTATTTTGGGAATATAACGAAAAGAATTTGAAAACCTAAACAAACATGGGGTTGTCTAGGGTCCGAGAGGGTTGTACTTCTCGAACCATAACCGGCCAATACAAATGCTCCACATACGATTAGTACGTACCCAAAAATAGTATGATACATACGTTACAAGTAACATTACATTAAACACCTTTTTAATTAAACTCGAAATTTAATTAGAAAATTAATAATTTAAAACTTAATTCATATCAAATGAAAAAAAAATATTACGATCAAATCTAATAGCTTTCCTTAAACTTTAGACCCACTTACATCAATCTCCTTAATGCATAAACAATTTTTCCTCTAAAAAAAATCATCATCGATTTTTTCCTTCTTTCTGGCAAAGTTCTCTGAGCAAGAAATCATCATGTGGTTCTTCTTATCGTACGTCGTAGAGAAATGTGAGAGAATTCTTTTCTTCCATAGATATTGATTTTCCCGTGTGTCCTGTAGAACTGGATGATTGTTAATCCATTTTTTATTTTGTCGGTAATTTGATCATCTGATGGTAACAGTGTTTGTATTATTTTGTAATGTATCTGCTAGAATCTAATTGGATTTTAATAAACAAGGGATGAGTAAAGACTTGTACAACAAGTCCTTATGTACCGTGAAGCACAAAAGGGAAGTCTCCTTGTTTACTTTAATTCTTTAGTTTGTTATTAATTGTTTCTTTTATATAGGAAACTATCTTATTAATTAAAAAGAATTATTATTAACTTAATGACTTGTGTAAAAGTCTTGTCAAAGAAGAATTCTTTCTTTCCATATATTTCACACAAGCGTGTGAGAATCAAGAAAAGGGATAATTCCTTTTTATTTTTTTCTTATATTATCATTAATTGGAATATTATTATTTATATGGGATCACTCTTGTATTTTAATAATATATTATTAGATAGGTATCTTATAAATCTCCTTTATCTCATGTACGTATCTAACCTTAATTAGTTTGCTTATACAGGAGTCTTTCCCAGGCTATATAAAAAAGAGAAGGAACAACAGAATACGGCGTGTCTTTTCGGAGAGAAACATATCTCTCTTTTCTTTGTTGTTGTTGTGTGCTTTTTGGAGAGAAAAATATTTCTCTTTTCCTTGTTGCTCTTCCGGCGACTTCGGGAGAGGGGCTTGAACAGATCTCGGGAGGAGATCGATCTGCCGACTGAGGTGTTCAGCGTTGAAGGGAGTTCAACCGTGCGGAGCAAGGGACGTGCTGCAAATTGAAGATTTATAATTCAGCGTAGTATACAAGAACGGCATCAACAAAGAGGGAGTCTTTGTATTTTGATTAAGTCCTACAATTGTATTCGTAAAACTAAAAATTAGTAAATTTTGTTTCTATGTCCCCGTGGATGTAGGGTACAATTGTATCAGAACCACATTAAATTTGTGTCTTGTTTATTTATGTTTTGACGAACTGTTTCACGAACGGTTGCAACACTTGACGCAACAGTAACGAAAAACTGAATCTAACACAAATAATTTAATATGTACGAAATAAATTCTAGCAATTGGGATCAAGAGCCTGTCACTAGATACACTTGGTGAGATTTTGGGATTTTTTTTTTTTTTTGTGCAGATATGAATAATCGTCGTGAAGGCACATTCCTACCACCTCTCTTGGGTGAATTGAACTACTCTGATTGGAAAATAAGGATGAAGATGTTCATCAAATCTATTGATGAATGGGCCTGGCGCGCGATTCTAATTGGTTGGACACCTCTTACCTCAATGAATGAGTCACACGAGATCATTCAAACGCGAAAAGAGAAGTGGAGTGATGAAGAAGTACGAATAGCATATTATAATTCCAAGGCAACCAATGCTATCTTAAGTTGTATCGACGATGACCAATTCAAATTGATATCAATGTGCAAATCAACAAAGGAGACATGGGATATCCTACAAGAGGCCTACGAAGGAACTACTCAGATAAGCGAGTGCAAAGAGACTATCGCTGAAATTGTTGCAACCGTTGGACGGAAAGTTCAGACACAACTTAGGTATGATAAGTTGCATTCAATACCTGATAAAGGATTAACTCCGTTAAATCTTGTAGGTGATGATGGGGATTCAGAGAACAACAGCGATGATGATGTGTCAACCTTGGAAGAATTAAAGGTGTGCTATGAAATGATGTACGAAAAATTTCTTCAGGTACGCGAGTCGAATAAATTCTTAGAAAAAGAGAATTTTGTCCTAATTGAGGAAAACAAAGTATTGAAGGTAAGAATTTCTACTCTTGAACAGAATGCTATTCTATTAGTAGAGAAACAGATAGGTTGAAGGTTAAATTTGCTCAAACCCAAGATGTTATTTCTATGTTTAATATTGGTAGGGTAACTTTGAATGAAATTTTGAACAAAAATCAGCCGAACTATGGTCGTATAGGTATAGGGGGTAATCAACTATCTAATGATGCATTGAAACAGAAAGAGGATCCAAAAAGAAAAATCGATTTTGTTAAACAATCCAGTGTTTCACAAACTGTTGCGACGGTTGCATCAACACAATCATTTCAAAGAAAAGTTTTTGTCCCTACCTTTCATTTTTGTCATGTTCCTGGTCACATACGACCCAGGTGTTTTAAGTACTTGAAAATGGTTAAAAGGATAATGGCCCGCTCACCACTTTCGGCTAAAATTGATCACATTTTTGTGTCGTCTCAAAAACCCAAGATAAAGGTTGATTTAGTGAATAAAATTCAACAAAAAATATGGGTAAAGAAGTCTGATCGTAATTGTTTATCTGCAATTACTTCTTTAAAATCATGTGATGATAGTACTAATTGTTTCAACAGTTCTGGTGGTTTGGGGAATAAAAAACTTGGTAATCTGAATTGTGATAATCTGTATGCGAAAAATGAGTTTATGAATCCAATTCAGCATTCGATACCTTACTGATATTTGTCATTGTTTCATAAGGGGCTTGGTCGAAAAGGGGGTTGTCTCAATAGATTATGGTGCAACGGAGAATGAATTAACTGATGCTTTTGCAAAAACCCTTGATGCACAGAGATTTGATTCCTTGCGAAAATCGCTCGGAATTTATGTTGTTTAATCTGATGCAGTTGCATGAACTGTTGCATTAGTCTGTGTGTCCAGACTTGCAACTTTTAGTGGAAAATGTTGCAACCATTTGGTCAGTGAATAGTTTGAAGCTTTTTTGAGTCGAGTCAGTAAATCACGTGGCCGAAAGCTCGCTACAAGGCTCAATTCGAAAGCCAAGTGGACGACACATTAAACGGCCAATATAAATTATATATATGGTCAATCAATAGTTCGAAGCCTAGTTGAGTCGAGCTAGTAAACCACTTGACCAAACACTCACTGCAAGGCTCAATTAGAAAGCCCAGGGGACTACACATTGCACGACCACAATAATCTCGTTCCCTTTAGTTGCTCTGTTTTCAATGGGAAAAAGCTACCATTAGACGTGTGTGTACGCTACCTAATAAGAGCATCTTTGTGTTTGACTTGGGATTATTAAGTTTATTGGTTGCATTGGAAATCGAATTTTTGGGAATTGCGCTTATCGTGAATGTGAAGATAAATCCCATATGTTTTGTTTGTCCATGTAGTATCCAATTCACATATGTATCTTCACTCATGTTTATTTCTCATGTTTACCTCTTTTCTTGCATTAGGCATTTAAAAAAAATAAAAAAGGGACGGGATTTTTGTTTATGTGTCGGTTAAATTTATTTTTTTGTTGGATCCGGGTCTATTGAGCTTACTCCTCACATTTCCACGTTTCGTATGAAGTTTGGCAAAGTCTATAGTATTTGTTATTTAATGTCGGATTTGATTTCACTATCCTTTGATTTCGCATTGTAACTTTCGTGTGGTATTGAGTTTATGAGTTTGTGATTTTGTGTGCACGTTATGTATGGTGACTCTTCTCACTTGCTTTCTAGAATCTCTCTTCGTTTGATCTTTTTGTTAAGTGTTTGAATAGATTGCTCGACACATCGAGATCAGTAGTCCATGTTGATTTATCTATGCATGGTGATTGCCCAGAAAGGAGAAGAAAAGAACAGCTACAGTGGCATGAACACGGGGGGAGTTCCGACAACTGTTGCTACAGTGCATCAGACAGTTGCTGGAACAGTGCAGAAATGCAGGGGGAGTTCAGACAACTGGTGAGACAGCGCATCAGACAGTTGTTGAAATTGTGCAGAAATACAGGACAAATAACGAGCATTGTGAAGAGAAGATGTTTCTGCTACAGCTCTAATACCAATTATTAGAATTTAGTTTGTACAGATTAAATTATTTGTGTTAGATTCAGTTTTTCGTTACTGTTGCGTCAAGTATTGCAACAGTTCGTGAAACAGTTCGTCAAAACAGAAATAAACAAGACACAACACTATCCTTTGATTTTCGCATTGTAATTATCGTGTGGTATTGAATTTATAAGTTTATGATTTTGTGTGCACGTTATGTATGGTGACTCTTCTCACTTGCTTTCAAGATTCTCTCTTCGTTTGATCTTTTTGTTAAGTGTTTGAACAGATTGCTCAACACATCGAGATCAGTAGTCCATGTTGATTTATCTATGCATGTTGACGCCGTTCTTGTATACTACGTTGAATTATAAATCTTCAATTTGTAGCACGTCCCTTGCTCCACACGGTTGAACTCCCTTCAAAGCAAAATCCCTCAGTCGGCAGATCGATCTCCTCCCGAGATCTTTTTAAGCCCCTCTCCCGAAGAACCGATCTTCTTTTTGTATAGAAGAAGCAAACTTGTGATAATCCTTGAATCTTGGTGTCTTCACCACAAAGCCTTGAAGCCGATATATTTTCTATGAAAATCACATATCACAATGGAGCAATACAAACGAGAAGAAAAAAGTTATTTTCTCTGAACTCTTCTCTCGATAAAAAGTCGCCGGAAGGAAAAGAGAAATATTTTTCTCTCCAAAAAGCACACAACAACAACAAAGAAAAGAGAGATCTGTTTCTCTCCAAAAAGACACGCCATATTCTGTTGCTGCTTCTCTTTTTTATATAGCCTGGGAAAACTCCTGTATAAGCAAACTAATTAAGGTTAGATACGTACAGGAAATTTAGGAGATTTATAAGATACCTATCTAATAATATATTATTAAAATACAAGAGAGATCCCATATAAATAATAATATTCCAATTAATGACAATATAAAATAAAAAGGAATTATCCCTCTCTTGATTCCCACGCGTCTGTGTGAAATATATGGAAAGAAAGAATTCTTCTTTCACAAGACTTCTACACAAGTCATTAAGTTAAGAATAACTATTTTTAATGAATAAGATAGTTTTCTATAGAAAAGAAACAATTAGTGACAAATTAAAGAATTAAAGTAAACAAGGAAACTTCCCTTTTGTGTTTCACGGTACATAAGGACTTGTTGCACAAGTCTTTGCTCATCAGTTGTTTATTAGAATCCAATTAGATTCTAACAATCTCCCCATTTGTCATTGATTGATTCTAATCATTTTCTCCCCATGAATAAAATGCCTGAAAATGGAACAATAGAGGATAGAAAGAAGCAATAAAACCAATGATCATCCTCAACATCAAAGGAACAACTCATCATCATCATCTCTTTCCACAACAAGGGTGGCATGAACTGCTGTAGCAGTAAATGCCACAGTTAGAGCAACTGTTCCAACACAAGTGGCTTCGGCAGGTGGTTCACAATGGAGTCAGCTCCCCCCTGCATGTGTTTCTCCCCCTGTAGGTGGTCCTTGGGCAGCTCCTTTTGTACATGACTTCATTCTTCCCCTTTATTTACTTGGCTTGGTAGACTTGGAGGCCGACGTGGTAAATCATCCACGTGATAAAAGACTCAGCAAATAACTTCGGCATTAGCTCCTCCTTTTATATTCTTGTGAAGACCTAAACCAATTAATGTCAATAAATACAATATTAAAAAGGTGAAATTTCTTCTATTTTGGAGATACACGTTCAGGTGATTAATATGGAGAGATAATTTATTTCTTCTCAAATTATCTAATGAGATAACTAAGGAAAATATGTTCCTCATATTAATACACATCTCCATAGTATTCCACACGGTGTTGTTGACTTAGAATCCCATCGAGATTCTAACAGTATCGACACCCTAACATTTCGAGACCAATGAAGTTATATACAACCACAGTTCAACTGATACCAATCACAGTTGAACTGATTTCCATGTGGTTGTGTTTGTTGCATTATATTTTATGAGTTCACGTTTCGTCTTCATAAATTGATAGTAAACTTATCAATTACACTATTTTGAATATGTAACAAACATTTGACTCAGGTTGTAATTACTGTGTGAAGAACATATTACTTTGGCATTGAAATTATATTGTGTCCTTATTTACCCGTTTGTCGTTTATAAAACAAATATATTTGTCTTTTCACATAATTATTCTCACGAGTTAATTGCAAATACCTCCCATGTGTAATCTTTAATTGGCAAATACCCCCTTTCAAAGAAAAACTCACCAACACCCCCTCGTGTAACCAAAGTCAATGCATCTAGACCCCTTAAGGCAAATCGTGTCTCTCATTCGCGGGCTCTGCAAATTTTTATGTTATTTCTAGGGTGAAATGTCAAAGATACCCCTGTATAAAAAAAAAATCTGACTGGTTAAATTATAAATAACTATAACTTATAGGACTAAATTTTAAATTTTAAAATTTCCAAAATTGTAAAATAAGGAACAAAAATTTAATATTTTTCAGATCTTCTTCCTCGTTCCATTCTGACGCCCACCTCCCAACCAGGAAAAAATTCGGCATCTCCGCCGCCTTCTGGCCTGTCTAGCACCACCGCCGCTCTCTGGCTCGTCTAGCACCACCGCCACCCACCTACTCCTTCAAATTTATCTCCCTCGTCACCGTAGCCTTCTGGCCCGTCTCGCACCACCGATACCCACCTACTCCATCAAATTTCTCTCGCTCGTCACCGCCACTGTCTAGCACCACCCAATTCTAAGCGAGAGAGAGTTGTATATAGGTAAGGTTTTTCTTCTCCTGCACATAATCGCCGTCGTCGCCTCCAAAATATACCTGAATAATTCGACATTTCTGGAGCTTTAGCAATAGCCACAAGCTAAAAAAAAACCTCTTTATTTTTAAGAAATTTCTTTGTGTTCTTCATCTTCGTCGGAAGAGTCGCCGCCGCCGACCGGCAACACCGCTATCTGCATAAGATCGGCTGGGATGGAGAGAAGTGGTTGCGTTCTTATATGAAGAATTTGGGGTGTTTTGATTTTATTTTTCTGGTAATTTTGTTAATTGATTATGATTATTGTAATATTCGTTTAATGGATATTTTACATTTTTTGGTTGAGTTTGTTACTGTTGAATTTTGAATGCCTACGGATATCTACTCATCTGTTGAGACAGACTACATGTTACGACATTAAGTGACGTAACATAATTGTTGTGTTGTCACAGTAATAAATCTACGAAAAGCAGAATAAAGAACACAACAATTTAATGTGGTTCGGATACAAACGTACCCTACATCCACGAGGACTTGCAAAACTAGTTCAGATTTAAGTGTACATTAATAGGACTTAATAAAACACTAAAGACTCCCTCTCTATGTGATACGCCGTTCTTGCACACGACTCGAACTTGTTGATAATCAAAGCAATTCCTCCTCCGCACTCTTGGACTTCCTCCAATGTTGAACTTCCTTCAAACGGCGGATCGACCTCTCCCGAGATCTTTTAAGCACTTCTCCCGAAACGCCGATCTTCTTTATGGCCTGGTAGAAGAAACCTGTTCTGTTGCCACACCTGCCGTGCAGACAGGGCTGCAGCACGGGCTGCACCCTTCAAAGCCTTTATGCTGGGATTTTTCTTTGTAAAGCTCCATCGGACTCATATGAGGTTGAGGGCCTTATATAGGCACGAAATCCACCACCCTAAACCTAACTTGGGCCCTAAGAAATCGATTAACTAGGTAATAGAATCCTAGTCGATTTCTACTTCTATTCTAGATAAGTACAAAAGATACCTAACTAGAATATAATACATGGAAATAAATCTAAGTCCTAATAACAATATTACAAAAATAGGACTCTAATTAATTCCAAAATAAACATGGAAAACAAATCTTTGCCAATCTTTAATTTCCACGTATGGCGGATTTCTTCAATCTTCACAAATAGAAATCTCGTGCCAACAGTAACGTTAATTAGGTAATTTATATAACTCTACGATGTGTGTATGATGGTGTACGATCTGTTTTTACTGGGTTCGTACTTTTATTTTAAAAATCCCAATATCGTACTAGATCGTACTTGGTCGTACAAAAAAAATCAACGGATGAGATTAACTGATACGCGTTTTCCTCACGTATAAAGTACCGCAAGTATACAATATCGCATTTTGCAGAACAGTGGTTCCGGATATCGATCCACAGGGACCTTGTAGATTCACATGCTAAGTAGTGTAATTATATTATCTAGCCGATCGTAAATAATTGGAATGGTGATAAACCCTAGTTTAAAAGCATGCAAGATCGTAAACATGCAAGTATAGAATGTACGTAAATAAAATAGCGACAACTCAACACAGGAGGGCTTCGATATAAAAGGAACTTCTAGGGCCAAATCCACCTATGTATAATCAACAACGATCTACAAATCTGTTATCTAAAGTCACATTCCTATTCGTTAACTCAGACGTTAAAGTACTCTAACCCCCGTCTCCAATGTAGTTAGAGTTTACCCACAGGTCCGACGTCTCCGTTCAGAACCTGCTATTCAGAGAGCATTTAGGTCAAGGCCTTAAGGGCTATCCGAAGTGGATCACGTCTCCGTTTCCACACCCCGGGCTATGTTTTCCTAAATTCAAATCAGAAATCCTCTCTCGAGTTCATTCCTATTTAATATCAGTCCGAGAGCTGACCAAACAATCAGAAGCATTTAATACAAGAAAACATAAACGAAATCAAAACACGATAAATAGATAACAGAAATGGCAGTCGAAATCAATATATACAAGGTTTCATTACCCTAGAAGAAAATGTTCTTAGTTCATAACAAAAATAATGTCAAAAAAATGTACACAAGAAATGAAGAACAAAACGTAAAGAAATTGCGTAAGAAAAACCCAAGTCGAAACCCCCATTGATGATTCCCGTGAAGGACTGTCGAAAACCGTAAAAAAGTCGAAGTAGCATGAAGAATGAAAGGGCCTTTCTATTTATAGTGAAATGCAAAGCTTCCTCAAGAAGCTTTGCAAAATAGCTATCTTTCTCAAAAGTCGTGCCCAGATCGCGATCTGGGTTGGCTGGATCGCGCTCTGGCAGCCTCGGGGAACTGCCCACCGCCATGCCAGATCGCGATCCGGATATGTGTGTCGCGATATGGATCTTGATCAAAAAGTCTTCTGTGAACACCCCCAAATCGCGATCCAGACTGTCAGATCGCAATCTGGGTCTTGATCGTTTTTCGTTCTGTGACAACCCCGAGATCGCGATACGCAATTCCTGTATCGCGATCTAGGTCTTCTTGGCCCCAAAATTGGCTTCAAAATTCGGTTTCTCTTTCATATGGCTTCGACTTGGCAAAAATATCTAATAAAACCTAGAAATAGAAATAAAACAAGAAACGCAATAATATATACAAATAAAGCCGAAACTCGGACGAACGAAGACCAAAACTCGAAGATTTGATAAGCAAAAATCGTGCAAAACGAACACTTATCATTAACAAATAGTAATTTTGTACACACTAGATTAAATATATTACGGTCCCTCGGACCTTAGACTACCCCAACAAACATAGCTTATTTTCTCTCTTTTTTCTTTTTTTTCTTTTTTTATTTGTTTTCACTTTGTTTTTTTGGGTTGGGATATTCCTGCATTATTTTTAACTATGCATAATTTTGTCATTTCACCAAAGTCAACAATAAAATGTCAAATAAGGGGCAATGTGCTTTTTAAAGAATACATTCGGTGATTCTTGCTATTTTTTTTAATACAATGGTTTTTGTGGCCATTCGAAATTACACAGGGATTATGTGCAAATAACTCAATTAATAAAGCATCTGAGAAATAAAAAAGAAAAAACATGAAATAATATATAGAGAAAATCACCACGCACGTGCAACACATGTGCACCTTGCTAGTATATACAAATATACAAATCTGGTGGATATATATGGTGCCTCTCTTAATACCTAGAATTCATTAAATATCAAAATATTAAACATAACTCAAGGTCCTAAGTTCTAAGTACCACCATTTAGACAAAAAAAAAAAAAAAAAAAAAAAAAGAATTCGTATCTACATTACATGCATAATGCTGCTTCAACTATTGAACTTTGGAGATAAACATGAAACTGAAGCTACTCGGATCATTAAGTCAAATAATCGAAGCTTGAATGGCCTTGCCAACTTTTCCTAGATTGACGTTATTAATTGCAAATTTTGCAAGTTATTGAATGAGAGTGGAGGTATGCTCGATTGTACTTATATTATTTTTTGTGATCGAGTTCCTTCATTATTAATTAAAAAAATCTACTGATCTAGTATATATATCTATACATGTGCCGATTTATTTTCATTAATTTATTTCCATTGCGATTGTTATGTGGCCAATTCAGGGGACTGGACGGGCAGAACGGAAGCTACAAATGCTTGTGTCTTATTGGCGCAAAATATTTCGGGGTATGCAGATATTGAACGGAGTAGCAGACGACTCAACTCCAACATAATAGCTTTGATATAGCTAGCTAGCCCTTTTAGGTACAAGAATATTTCCTAGCTGTTCTTCGGATAAATTTACAGTTATTGCTTATGTGAACATTGTAGCTAAATAACCCCAACGCGTTACATAAGGCGAGAATTTTAATTGTATAATTGTTCGGTTTTCTCCAATTATGTCCATTTCTTTATGTAAATAACCCAATATCGGTTCACAGTCAATTAACACATCTTTCACCATCGAGAGATACGACAACGGAGGATATCTATGTTGCTCAATGTCATAACTCATAAACAGAACAAATGACTTGCAAACTTGCAATACAAATAATATTTTTTCGCTAATTTAATAATTAATAAAGACATGGTACAGGGTGTCTAGGAAATTATTAAACCCAATAATTGCAAGGTGGGAGGTGTTTAGGCATTTTGCCCAAGTAATATAAGATACAAACATATGCAGAAAAACAAGGATCAGAAGCGATCGACAATATTAACCCCTTTTTACTTTAAAATGAAATTGTGGATTGATTTGGAGAAGAAATAACGTACCAAATTTTTGATTTATTCGTAAGCAAAAACTGAAACTTCGGTTGTTTGTCCAGCAAGAAGGTCAACAGACTTGCAGCTATCTTTAAATCAATGAGGTGGTCTTGTAATATGTTTTCTGCATGTGGAGCTAAATACCATAGCAAGTATATTATGCTAAAACACAACCAGAATAGTCGGGGGAAAAAAAAAGAAAAAAAAAAGTAATTTTATATCGTGTTACTCGCCAACAAGGTTTCAGTTGAGAAACTCAATCTGAATTGAATCAATGTACGAAATAACATCTGATTAGATGAAACCCTAAATTCCAAACCCATGTTGTGACTCCTATCATCACACATCAACAATTAACAATCAAGTCAAAATTAAATGAATACGTGTAAAATTCACGAACATACAGACATAGACATGAATAAAGTCCAGCTATTACAAAAGCAAACTAACTCCAACAGAAATAAAACAAGCACGCAGGAAGTAGAAAAAACGGGTCACAACTACATGCAGAGTTCAAGAGAAACAAAACACATTCCATTGTATACCATTGGATATAAAGAAAGCAAGAATTTATCAAAAAGAAAATAATGAGTAATAACACAAGACAACGTACATATACATATACACACCCAAATTAATCTAGTCCACTTCTCACATTCTATTATGTTATATATTATTAACAATCATGTTATATGTGATGTTGCCATTTCATATATATATATATATATATATATATATATATATATATATATATATATATATATATATATATATAATTTTGTGGAATCTTTTTATTTATTTGTTTCAGTACTTCTATAATAAATGTAGTCATGTTGTTTGCGATGTCGTTGTTTATGTTGTTTTGTCAGTCCTTCTAACCTTTATAGTTACGGGGATTGTGATGTTGATATTGGTTGCAAAAATTAAGGGGCTTTTATATGTTAGGATTTTGTCGCATCTTATTGTGAATTTCAAAGCTTGATGTGTTAAAATATTCTTGGGCTTTTCTCAATGCTCTAAAAATTGAAACTTTTAAGTACTTAAATGAATTTTGTTCATTTTTTTTTTGTAACAGTGCTTTGAATTTGTCAGTTGTATTTTTTAATTGTGTTTTTGTTTGTATCTTCTGTCTCTTTTAATAATGTCACAACTTTTAGCACTTATTTTATGCACAGGGACCACTTTCAGACCATTTTTTGATACATGTGTATTTATCAAGACATTGTTTTTAATTTAGTTTTTTAATAGGATGGAACACTTTTGTGCATTTCGTATCTGGATTGATGGAAACTTTGTGCACCACCCTAAAGTGACCTATGTTGGTGGAAAAATGGAAGAGGTCTTCAATGTCAATATGGACTACCCCAACATGGAATATCTGTTCAAGCTATACACTCTGGTTGGAGGAAATAAGAAAGTTGTTAACTTCTACTTCTTGTATCCTGGGCAGACACTTGACTTGGGGTTGAGACATATTAAAGGTGACATCAGCATCCACTTCCTTCAAAATGTACATTCAGAATTAGACTGTGTGACATTGTACACAGAGGGGGTGGATGTAGAACCACTCATCACAATTGATACCGAAGTGAACATAATCATGTCACAGCCAGAAGAAGAGCAACAAAATGAGCCACAAAGAGAGCCAGAGATAGAGTCCCCTATACTTAAGTTGTTGCTTGGTAATGAATCCACAAGTGAGGTACTTGAGAAATGGGCAACAAATGATCCACCAACAAATGAGGATCCATTTATGCATGCAGAGCCTTCCACAGAAGCAAGTCTTTCCACACATTCAGAGCCTTCCACACCTGCAGGCCCATCCACACATTTAGAGCCTTCCACACATGCAGACCCTTCAACACATGCAGACCCTTCAACACATGCAGAGCCTTCCATCCATGGAGACCCTTCCACACATGCTGAGTAGAACCAGAATCTATTAAAGCATACACAGGTTCGTCGAAAACGTATATGATACCTGCTATCATCGAGGGATCTTGCTCAATCAGCTCCTTTGTCATAGCAAACACACGTCCTTGAGCACGATTTTGAGCGTTCGGACAATCCCTTGCTATGTGTCCGGCCTTTCTACATCTAAAGCACGTGTTCGTTCCTTGTACACAAGCTCTAAAGTGTGCTTTTCCGCATTGTTGACAAGTTGGTTTGGATGACTGTGGGAGTCCAGATTGATTCAATGGTTAGCTTCGGTTGCCCTTGAATTTGTGGTTGCCGAAGTTAGCCTTCTTCCATGGGCGTTGACTCGTGCCTTGGGATCAACGGTTCTGTTGGATCTCCTTTTCGTCTTGAGCTGCCATCAAAGCTTTGTCCACTAGTTGTTTGAAAGTCGAGGCGTCGGACATACGGCTATCTCGTCGGATTTCAGGTTGTAGGCCACGGATGAAGTGATTCTTTTTCTCTTCAGGGTCTCGAGCGATGAATGGGGCGTAGAGACAGCCACATTCGAAGCGACGGGTGTACTCGAGAATTGGCAGTTCACCTTGACGAAGTTCTAAAAATTCCTTCAGTTTGTGGGCACGTACGTCTTTGGAAAAATATTTTTCGAAGAATTGTAGTTTGAAGTCGGTCCGTTGTATAGTGTCTAGGTCGACTCCCTCCTTAACTCCTTCCCACTAGTGACGAGCTTCGTTTCGAAGTAGGAATAGAGCGCAATGCACACGATCATGATCGGTCATTTGCATGTAGTCGTAGATCACTTCTAGGGATTTGACCCATTCTTTGGCTATTGTCGGATCGGTTCCACCATGAAATTCGAAGGGGTTCATTTTGAGGAATCGTTCGTAAATGGCGTGAGGTGCTGCTTGAGGAGGAGGCGGAGGAGGATGGTTTCGTCGGAGAAGTTGGTCAATTTGTCTTTGGTGGTTTTGGGCTTCTTCTCGAATAAGGTTCGAGAGGTTATGGATGGTTTGGTTAAGGTCGGTTGGTTCATTAGTGGGAGTGCCTTGAGAACTCCGGGTTAGTCGTCTTGCCATAATTTCTATAACCCATTATGCAATTTATAATTAAAGCACATAAATAAATAAAACATAAAATACACATAACATTACCGAATGGACGAGTTATAGTGTCTCGTTAGTCTTCAGGCCCGGCTTTTGGTTCGTACGACTTTTCTATATACAATGCGCTGATACCACCGCTGTAGCACCCCCCTCGGGTCGGGCGATAAATCGAACCGGTTTATCGGAAAACTTTATTTAGATAGCGGAAGCCAATGGGATCTCTTTGTAACTTTAAAACTTTCGAGTAGGACCAAAATGTAATTTCTGAAATAATCTCTTTTTGTGTCATTTGAAAACTTTTGGAAACCTTGAGAATTTCGAAAACTGTTTAGGGTTATTTTGGTCGTTAAATTTTTCGTTTCGAAATAACTTTGGAAAGGGAGATTATTATTCGAGTGCTACATTTATCTAACTATAGGCTCCATTTTTTTCTGGATCGAGAAGAAATCAGAGTTTAAAGGTGTTTGGTGAATAAGGATTTTCGGGTAAGAAATGCAATTATTAAAATAAGCGGACCAACTATAACAATATCAAAATAAGGCCCATATTAAAATAAAAGTTTAATTCCCCTATAGAGGAAATACTAAACCAAAATTAGCATAATTTATATATCCCTCGTACGACCATCAAAAGCTCCGGCCAAGACTCCGATCCACTACTCGGTCCATTCCGACGCGGGATTACTACTACTACCTACAATCAAAAAAGTATCTATATGAGCTATTAAGCCCAGTAAGAAATCCGAATGGATAACGAGGTTTTAAAATATGGTTTTACGTACTTATATTAATATTTACACATAAGCATCACATCTTACCATTCGCCGGCAAAGGAACACACACACACAAACACTTAAATTTCATGTAAGCACGTAAATCGACTCAAATACGTGAAATTACCAATTTACCCTTTTCGTGCAAATGCATGAATGAAAACATTTTGTGTTGTTCGGATCCGTGAACAATTAACTTCTTTACTTGGATGATAAGCATATTATTCTGAGCCCGTTCTTTTGTGGAATCAAACCACCCCTTTATCTATATTAACTATGGTTGGAATACCGGCACCCCGTATCCCGACTTATCCAACCCAAACATTCCATTAACCTTTCCTTTCGTAAAAATGAAATCTCTTATTATGCAAGACTATGAGACGAATGAGACTCTAATACAAAAATGACCACTTTACGACATCACAAATACCAATCAACGAACATATAAACAAAATCCAATTATCCACATAATATACATATACAAACGACAATCACACACATATCATACATATATATATATATATATATATATATATATATATATATATATATATATATATATATATATATATATATATATATATATATATATATATATATAACCACATAAGTATAGCACATAATTCACAAAATTATTATAGCATCATATTATATATTTATATATCATAAATTACACAAACAACAGCACACACACACGGCATACACATACACACATAACATGCAGCCCCAAAACACTTTTTAATTAGCATTCAATTATCACTCGATGCCCTTAAAGAACCAACATTTTTATCTTTTCATTAATGGTATTTCTCCCACTTTAATTCATTAAATGAATTAAAAATTCTTACAGCCCCTTAACATAGTTCAGCTGCAGATTTTTAACCATAAATTCACATTCTCACAATTAATACACAAGGCATAATGATTAAAACACAAAAGTTCCATTTATGACACAGTGGGGGGGATTTGTTTTATTTTATTTTGATGCTTGTAGTATATCTAAACAAAAGAGAAAAGTTAGAACGTCGAAGTCGTGAGCTCCATAATTTATAATTTCTTGTGTGCTATTTTTATTTTTATATTTTGTCACAATTGAAATTTCATGCTTCATACTTTTTATTTTCTATGTTCTTTGTTCAGAAGTTTTACTCTGAGGAGAAGTTGTACAGAGTAAAATGTCTATTTACTAACATAATGCTATTATCGAAAGAGATTGCAACTCGAATTTAATTTGGACGAAATTCTAAGAATAAAGTGATATTAAGGATAAATAAACAGTATAGGTAAAAAGAAGAGGTTAATGTGCATTTTCACGTGCCTCACACGTGACTTTTCCATCCAAACTAACAGCAATTTCAAACGGTGGACGAAAATTGTAAAAAAACTGGTTATTTCCGTGCTAGAAAAAATTTATTGACCAAAATCGAAAATGGTGTATAATATAGGGACGAGAGTTGTAATTATCCCCTTCCAAACCCTAATCCTATTAATCTTTTCTCTTTTTTCCCGTCTCACCCATCTTCTCTCTTGTCCTGTTTTTTTCTATTTCTTCTCTTCTTCCTTTTTTCGTCCAAATCCTTCTTCTCTCTCACAGAAGCAAGTGGTCGGACAAAGAATTGTCGGCGCCCCATATCTTCTATGCCCTCATGGCGGCGCTCCACGAGGCCTGAACCACCACGATGCTGCTGTCGTGAGCAACAGCAGCCCCTTCTCGCCATGAGAGTCGATCTATTATTGTCGTCCGAGAAGAATGAGATCAGTCTCCATGCGGGTGGAAATTAGACGGTGTTTTTGTGGTGACGATGGTGGGGATGGTGATGGTGTAGTGTGACGACGGTATGGTGACAATGGAAGACAGATCTAGATTTTTTGGTTAGATCTGACGGGGCGGAGAAAGTCGCGCATGCTAGACCCCTAATCGACTATGTTAAGTTTTAATCGACTATGCTCAGTAGTCGATTAAGGTTTAATCGACTATGATCAATAGTCGATTAAAAAGTTAATCATTACGTTTTTTAATTCATTTTTGAACTTTTGGTTATTGATTCCCGATTTTGCCACGTGTAGTCGGACTTGGGGCATTTAGGTAATGTGTTTTTGTTCTGTTATTGTCAATCCATCATCCAATTTCTATAAATCAATACATTTTTGTATATCTTTTGTTTTGTAAAATATAGCTGATTTTCATTTTCTTTTTTGTAGTTGTTTTTGTTATTTGTTTCGGTTGGTTATTGTTTGGATTCTTTTGTTGAATCGTGCTGGTTTTGATTGAATATATTACGGTTGTTGTTGTTGTTACTTTTAGTAATTAATGTCAGTATTCAACCACAGTTTTAGTTGTTAGTTCGTTAATCAACTATTCTCTTAGTCGATTGATTCGTGACAGAGAAAAAGTATTACAAAAAATTAAAAAAAAAATAATAATAATAAAAAGTTATTTTTTTTTAAATTAAAAAATATATTAAAAAATTAAAAATTAAAAATGAAAATTAATTACAAAAGGGGGGGGGGGGGGAAGGGGGCAAAACTGGGAATATGTGTAGTTGGAAAAAAGATAGTGGATTATTGAGGAACGGGAAGGAGCCTGGGTTTACATCAAAGTGTGAAATATTGATTGGACATCTCCCTATTAATGAAAATTTTTGAAGGTTCTCAAAGTGCCCCATTTAATAAAGGCAAAAATCAGCCCTTTGTAATTTGAAATTACCGAAAACATCCTCATGTTCAATAAATCAACAAGGACCCTCCTATGAAAATCAGTCAAATCAAATAAGGTCCTTGACAGCTTATCGTGGACACCGTGCGCAGAGTGGGCTACCGGGGGTGACTTTTTGACCCGAAAGACCAAAATACCCTTTAAATTATAATTTTAAAAAATTACATATTCAACCCAAAATGAAGTTTTTGAAATTTTCAATTCAATTTTTCACATTTTCAGAAACACCCTCTCTCTAAATTAACTCAAAATTGGACCATCATTCTCAATTTTTAATTCAATCATTAACTCACCATCTTCTCCTCATCGAAAAATGTCTATCTTGACCTCATCAAAAAATGTCAATCTCGTTTTTTCTATCCCCAAAACGGCTGAGGTCACCTCCGACCAAAACCCGAATTCCTCAACCAACCACGAAAACCCTCAGTTCCTTTAGTAAAATTCTAAAAGAACCCATGGCAGCGAGGCAGCGTTGGAGTTTGGAAGCAGGCATGAAGAAGGAGATATGGTCCAGCCAATTTTTTTCTCATGTTCAAAGCTTGGCAGCACGAAGTAGATCTAGGTGGGTGGCTCCGACGTATACGACGGTGAATCTCTGCTGCGGTACTAGCAGAGTCCCACATCGGTTTAATATGGGAAATATAACTTCTTTATAAGGAGGGGATAACAACTCTATTTATGGGACTTTTTGGAAAAAACCCAAGAGCAAAACCAATTGGGTTTGGCCCAGATTAGACACTATCATACATATGTAGAGCTCGTGGTATCCCGGGGGGCCCCTAACAATCTCGGCGGTTAATCTCCAATATGAGGTCTTTAACAGAGAGGTGGTGGGTTTGGGTTTAGAGACGGGATGGTGGTGGATGGGGTTTGATTTGACGGTGATGAACATGGGGGGTCGGGTGGGTGGCTTTGGTTCGACGGGAAATATGAAAGAATAATGGATATGTTTGGTGAGCTTTTGGGCTTCCATTTCCATTTAATTCTGGAGAAAAGATATTTTGGGAGAAGAATTTGAAAAAAAAAAAAAATCGTTTGTGTTTTGAGATGAGACAATTTGTACTGTAGCAAGTTAAATCATGTTTAAAATGTGTTGGAGAAAGGTATTTAGAGAAAAGAATTTGAAAAATAAAGTAATTTTAGTTTGTATTTTAGTGAAGATAATTTTCACTGTAACAGTCAAATCATGTCTGTTAGATAGAGAAATATTTGAATTATTTTTTGGAGAAGTTTTTTAAAATATTTGAAAAGATAATTTTATTGTAGGAAAATAATGAAAAGAATTTCAAAACCTAAACAAACATATTTTCTCTCTTTTTCTCTTTTTTTTTTTTGTTTTTACTTTGTTTTATTTTTTGGGTTGGTATATTCTTGCATTATTTTTAACTATAGATATTTTTTTCATTTCACCTAAGTCAACAGTAAAATATCAAATCAGGGGCAATGTGCTTTTTAAAGACCTATCAATACAATGGTTTTTGTGGCCATTCAAAATTACACAGGGATTCTGTACAAATAACTCAAGTAATAAAACATCTTGAGGAATATAAAAGAAAAAACACAAAATAATATACAGAGAAAATCACCACGCACGTGCAACGCATGTGCACCTTGCTAGTATATACAAATAACAAATCTGGTGGATATATATGGGGCTTCTCTTAATACGTAGAATTCACTAATTATCGAAATATTAAACATAACTAAAGGTGCTGAGTTCTAATTGCCACCATTTAGACCAAAATAATTACAAAAATCCATATCTACATTACCTGAAACTATTGAACTTTGGAGATAAACATGAAACTAAAGCTACTCAGATCATTAAGTCAAATAACCCAAGCTTGAATGGCCTTGCCAGCTTTTCCTAGGTTGACGTTATTAATTGCGATGAGATGATAAAGGAAAAAAAGGAATAAAAAGATTTAAAGATGGAGAAAACCAATCAAGAAAGCAAAACAAATACCAAACACAGCCTACTACATAATTCCAAAAAAGCAAAAAGACCGAGGAAGTAAGCAAAATCGACGGCAACTAACTTTGTTCGAAACAAATTTAAAAGGAGTTTTTGGCCTGAAAGAGAAACTAATAAGCTTTTCAATCAACGGAGAATGATAGAAGTCTTGCTTACTGTTTCGGTTCTTGCATATAGTACACAATGTATTCTATCCTCATCATCAAATCTGTTTTCAGATAATTAGCCAACCTCAATCTGCAGCCCCTCCATGTATTTTCAAACCTGATATATATGACCAACTCAATAAATGAGTAATAACATAAGACAAGGTACATATACATATACACACCCAAATTAATCTAGTCCACTTCTCATTCTATTAATGTGAGCTTGTAGCACAGATTTTATTAATGTCAATCGAGTAATATTTGTAAATTCTATGACAAAGCTAATTCACCTCTATATTCTAACAAAAAACTTACTTCCTCAAATATGAGCACACTTCAACATAGTTTTCCATAATAAAGAAAATGACATTAAAAGCCGTACAAAGAAATGATTAAATGCCAATATATACCTGTGGCCGTAGTATTTTGTTGTTGCTCTATGTATTTCAGAGCTTTAACTTTTGACCGGAATGCTCTTGAAACACCCGGTGCGTAGTATCTCTGCATAAAAAAACAAAACATCAATTCTTCATTTACTTTCCATGTTGCACATCAATTGATGATTTATCGTTGGTTAGCAATTTAGTTTTCGGTACCCCTCTTAGTTTGGAAAGAAATTAATTCCTTTCAATGTAACTCATTACAGTAGTAGCTATACCTACTAAAACAAGGAGACGTGGAAAAAATAAAACAAGACAACAACGAAAAGTGAAGGCTAAGAGTATATATATACATATAACAATTATTATACCCTAAATTACCTTGTCTTCGTATCCGGGAAATTTTCCAGTCAACGGCCTTTTGTTTACTCGCTTCACCCATCCTTCGGGCATCCACGAGTCGTCATCCTCTTCTGTTTTCTTGGTTGGCTTCTGCACAAAATATTAGATAAAATTAATAATTTAAAAAGTGAAGCCTCCATTCACAGTTGACAGGTCATTGTTTCCATGTCCAAATCTCTAATTCTATTCAATCGCCGCAAGCAAGAATTAATTAATTTAATACAACGTAGACAGCAGATATATACGCGATAAAATCACCCTTGCATGCACGGATAAAATAGCTACAAGAGAAGGCATACCTTTGTTGCACCACCTAATTTTGCTTTTTTCTGCTTCGAAGGTCCACAAGGCATCGCAGAACCTTCTCCGACTCGTTCTCGCTCCTATATAAGTTGAAAGTACAAAAGTTGATTAAAATTTTGCAAAACCAGATATCAAAATCTATGGTAAAAGCATGATAAAGTCCATGATGCAACAAATAAATAACAAGATTCCACAAAATATATATACATATATACATATACATATACATATACATATATATACATATGGATATACATATATATACATACATATATACATATATACATATATATACACATAAATATACATATATGTGTGTGTGTGTGTGTATATATATATATATATATAAATAGATAGATATATCATTGTGTTCTGAGGCTTGGATCTAGCTCATCTACTTTACCTTGAGAGGTTGATTTGCTGCGGAAATTCGCAAAACCAGCACGGGTTGTTGAAGCAGCTGAGGGTTAGGCATAGGCTCTATGAAGGATGAAGGTGCTATAATTACTTCATATGGCCAGAAGAGTGATTTAATATCATCTTCTTCTTCTCCAAAAGGTGGCTCTGCCGATGGTTGAGGCGATGACACGTCATCTGCGATTGACTCCGGCCATGACATGGCGATCGCATCAGCCAAGCACTGTGGCTCTCTGAACACACTACTTGAGCAAGGCTCGCTGTTTTCTGCTCTCGACATTTTCAAGGGTTTCAGACAAAGATTTAGGTTTTTTTATTTTTGTGTTTTTTTTTCCTTCTGGTGCAGGATAGATATATAGCTGTAGATATACACATCTGTCATCGGGAATATATGGAAACTGCATTAATTAGTCCACATCAGGAATTTTTTTTATAAATTTGAAATGGCTCCATTTCTCATTTAGAACTCATTTGAAATATTACCGAAACGGGAGAAGTGAATCAGCTAAACAAGATTCAGCATTTAAATGTTGAATTCAAATTAGTTTTCTTTTTAAAGACAAACATTAAACACCTCCTAAGATGGGTTAGATTTTTAGCACATTTACTGTTATTTTTGCAAGTGATTATATTTTCGTTAACTAATTAAAGAGTCTATTCACAAGGAAGGGTATGTTTTTTATATCATAGAAAATATTTCTTTGCAATTTAAAATATAATAGATTTGAAATTATTCCACTCAAAACTCCACAGGTAACTCTGTTGGTGCCATGCAAAATGAAGTTAAATTCGAACGGTGAATATATAAGAACACAAGCAAAAGAATGTATGATAAAATATTGAACTTTCAGCAGGTAAATCGATGCACTCCAGAAACATCACTTTATTTCCCCAATTTCTACCAACAAAATGATTAACAGTACATGATGGTTTTCGACAAAAGTAGTTAATAGACGATTAAAATTATAATACAGAATATGTAACGGTTGAACAGGAGAAAATACCAGTGTCGTTCTCGAATTGGCAGATCACTGAAGAAATCATATGTGGTTCCTTAGAGAAAAGGGTACGAGAAAGTCGAAGTTTCTCTGGTGACAAACATCAAGCACGTGAACAGAGCACGGGCGGTATTTCAGCATCAACAGAAAGAGAAAAACAAGTATAGCAGCGACAGAAAGAGCTACACAGCAGCAACAACAGCAGTTCATACCCCGCCGCCTTCGACGGTGCATCCTCGGCGCCATCATCAGCTGAGACACAAAATACCAACATATTCAGCCCAAAATCGAGTAGCTGCAGAGCTATCTTCTCTCTCCAAAAAAAATGTGTCGAAAATGGTAATAACGTGTCTTCACCAGGTGATTTTTTTATTTTAATTTGACGATAAGACCCTTTAGTTTCTATGAAATTAGATTTTAAACCACTCGACAATCTTATAATTATTCAAGAAATTAAAATGTAGGGTCAAGTAATTTTACGAGAACATTTTTACACTCATTCCTCTATAAATGATATAAATTAATAAGATTAAACCTATAAATTCGTTTGTTTTTCAAACAGTTGTTGCTGATCGACAAAGTAATCAAGAGATTCGAAGCGCAAATAGCTCTAAGAAATTTAAACAACATAAAAAGGCTACTATAAGTCTCATCTAACTTAGATAAGACCTAGATACGATTTTTAATCATCGCTCTAAAACTGCTCTTTATGTTTACTATGTTGACATTAAAATCAAATCGCAATTAAAATCCTTTTAATCAGTTGGCAACAATTACATTCACAATCAAGTAGGTATTAGAGGCAAGATGCCAAGATCAGTGTTCAAACCTCAAAATTTCAAGAGCTCCTTCAGCAAAGCAACTACAGCCTCCTCGGCCTGTACAAAAGAGAGAAAACAACGGATTTTAATTCATAACCAATATTTTGTAGAGTTAATGAACTAGGATAAAACATAATTCAGAATCACTATAACTATCTCATACATACAACCAGGGCATTTACAGAGAGAAATTTCTAACAACAAACATTTTGCAAAAATAAAAAGAACAAAAAAGAAACCCATTCACTGTGACTATCGCTTAATTTACTTCAATTTGTGAGTAAATGGGAAAAATATCTCTCACCTTGTGGAGCGGAAACCACAGTACGGTTCTCATTAATCTTCAAGAATGTCGCCATGTCCGCGACGGTGTAGACGGAGCCAAGTTTGGCGAGATCGCTAATTTCACTGAAATCGGATCAGGTATTATTCTGAAGGGTAGGCAACGACGGCGGCGGTGGATTGGGGTGGTGTGTCGGAGGTTTCCATCGATAAGAAGAACAAATCAGAGCGGCTAGGGTTTGAACGGACCAGGTACTATTCTAAGGCGGAGGCAACGACGGCGGCGGTGGATTGGGGCGCCGTCGGTGGATTGGGGTGGTGTGTCGGAGGTTTCTATTGATAAGAAGAAGAAATGAGAGCGGCTAGGGTAATATTTACGTAATGATTAGTTAGATCCATCCTGGCAGCTTACAGAAATAAGCAAATTTGAGCAGCAGAAAGCAATCATTACTCAACAAAATATGGACATACTTAAGAACTTATCAAAACAGCTAAAAGATGTATGGTGTGATAAGACCTTGAGTCCCGCAGTATTAAGTCTTTTCTCCATCTCTCGATAAACGTACTTCATTTTGTTCTTCTACGTGCATTTATTGTTAATACTTCTACCAAAAATATACGTCTCGACACAATTTTCGACAGAGTAAAAAAGTGATCATGTTTGATTTTTTTTTTCTCTTGTTTTAATCAGTAATTATTATGGGTGCATGCAAGTGTATATTTTCTACTTCCATTCCTTTATTCATTCCCTTAAATATGGACTCGTTGCATTTTCAAGATAGCACATGTAACTAACATGGAGGATCCAGTATGATTTTTTGATATTGAAAATTTACATGTCAGCATACAGACTCGGACAATCTCAAGCACATCAATTAGATCATACTGAAACTAGATACTTACGTGGAACATAAGCATTCCAGCAGTACAGCCAGTATCATGCACAAGTACATGTGTATATACGTATACGTGTACGTGCATACGCATACGCACATGCACGCACGCAGACATAAATATAAAATTAAATGAACGACTATTCAGATTCCCCAGAGTCATAATTGTAAATTTAAGCTAAATGAACACGACTAGACTTGCCAATAAATGCAATTTCTTACCTAAAATATATCCAACCTCCAAAATAACTCAATTTAAAATAGTTAATCTGATATTAAAATTTATAGTACTGTTGCGCATAAAATAAAATAAAATTAATGAAAAGAACTCGTAAGCTTGCTTCCAAAAGCGACACAAACCAATCTCGAGCTGACCTAGAAAACACTGAATTTAGTCAAGTCTTAAAGCAGCCAACTTCAGTCGTTTTGTACGATTATTAAAGCCCAACGAGGAACAAAAAATTCTAAAGGTAGTCCAGAAATAATGTTCCATATGTCGTCAAACTTTGAAGTAGGTGACATAAGTAGTAAGTATTAAGAGTCTAAGACCCACCAATCAATAACATTATGCAAGAACAATAACTCGATATTCTTATGTTGAAATTAATTACTAAACCTAGTTAATATGAAAATATGTTTAATCTAAAGATGAAAGTGCTCCGTTTATACATAAAGAAGAAACCATGTATAATACTACGACGCATTATAAGACATTTTGGTTTGCAAAGTCATTTGAATAATGCATTAAAATTGAAATTTCCTAGTTATTATTGCTAACCATTTTCCAATCATCCGCATTACTACGATATTTTGGTATTTTCGAACATCAAATACTACATACGACAAGGACTTATTCAAATTTTTAAATATGACATATTTGAGAATGCAGCGGTAGCTAATCTTGAATTTCTTATAGCTGCAAACATCTAATGAGTTAAATAATTAATCTATCTTATGCCCTTTCTTAGATTTTCCAATAATCGCACGCTAACCAATTCCTAACCTAACATCATCGATTAAACTTCATAAATGAAAATTTGCATGATTACGCGGACACGCATATTAAATGTCCTATCAAACAAATCGAATATGTATGACGACGTGGACAAGCAAATTATTTATGGACTAAATTCCATTTAACCTTGACAGGAAATTATTACGTTCATTTATGCAGCATAATTACTAAAATGCATTCAAACGAACCAAGTGTAGACGGAAATACTGATTCTCTACAACTAGTACTCGTAAAACCTATTTTAAGTTAAAAAAAACATATTCGTCAATCAATTATCAATCCCTCCTTGAGTAGGTTTAACTTGGTCGAAACAGATCACTGATTCATGTGAAATCATGAAAATCAGAAGATTCCATATACATGTTCAGTTTTAACTCTCAAACTTTCAGGATTCAAATTCAGGTAAAAGGGGGTCCATAGCTGAACCCTCAAACAGTCGAGCCATTACCAAATTACAGCTATCTAACCATTCAAATCATCCATGAAAATCAACTTCATCTCGGAAAAAAATTAGAAATTAAGAAATTTAAATCCTAATTTCGTTGACAAATTCAGGAATAAGCAAGCAAGCGAATACAATAAATGTGTAACACATCTTAAGAAATCAAACAAGGAGAATTTCACAATCAAGCACGCAATGGTCAGTTTCAGAATTCCAGGATTAAAACTGCATAGAAAATGTACCTACACAAATTCTAAGCCGCCGCCGCCGCCGCCACTAAGCGTAGTGCTTTCAGAAAACGCTGTCGCCAGCCGCCGCTCAGCCCAAAAAAATTGAGCCATCTTCGTGCAATTCAAAGAGAGAACGGAGTGGAGTGAAGTGAAGTATCGGTGGAAAGAGATAGAGAGAGAGAGAGAGAGAGAGTGTGGGAGTTATGGCAGGTGTTAGGAATATGATGTGGGAATTCTTCATGTTCTTCCATCCCTATCAAATTACTCTGCTATCAAATACCTCTTGTATTTACTTTCTTTTCATTTCTTTTTTCTTTTTCCTTTTCTCTTTGCCAAAATATTTTTTTTTTTTTTTGATCAAATGTAAAAAATTTATATCATCAAGAATCAGTTTACACAGTTTTTCAGGGCATACCCCGGATTTTGTACAATCTCAGAACGGCCCCAAGGATTTCCAAAAACAATCAAAAAGGGTCCTAAGCTATCAAGCTATACAAGCCCAACAAAGAATCAAAGAATGCTCAATTCTAACTATACAGAAAATCCACCCCCATCTATCTCAGCAACAGCTTCACCCTCATCATCAATCATCCACTCAAATCAGTCCCCCTTTTACTTAGGTAAGAACCTCATCCTTGCCCTCAGCTGCATCACAGACATTCCACAGCCTACCTAATCAAACTCCTCTCTCAGATCAACAGTTCAACCACATATTATATGTTGTTTATTTTTCCTCTATTTTTTTTTTTTTCTTCTCACAGGGGTTTATATTCTTGTTCTACCACCTGGACTCATCTTTTTCCATCAGGGGTTTATGTTATTTTTCTACCACCTGAGGTCCTCAACACCAATATTCTTTTTTTTTTTCCGTTTCCTTTTTTTTTTTTTTTTCCACAGGGGTGTTTATTATTTTTCTACCACCTGTTCTCTCCCTTATTACCTCAGAAATCATGAGCCTTTGCAGTAATCCATGGATAATAGGCATACATATTCCTATATACCATGAATTTGATTGTTTGAGTCAGCTCATTTGCTGTGACCACAACACCATCAAAAATCACAGAGTTCCTTGCCTTCCACAGCATGTAAGTGGTGCAAGCAACTGCCATAAGTCTGCCTTTGCTCTTCACAGTCTTCCCTCTACCTTGTTTCTTGAACTTCTTGACTGCCATTTCCAGAGTTTCCACACTTTCTTCAATCTGCAGCCATGCTCTGATCTCGTCCCACACATCCTTGCTTAGAGAGCAATTATAGAAAAGGTGAGCTTGAGATTCAGGTTCCTGCTGGCAGAATGGGCAGTTAGGATCTGCAATTCTGCCCCCATATTTGTCCCTTGTTTTCAGTTTATTCTTTAAGCTAAGCCATAGACAAAAAGCATGCTTTGGCTGCAAGAATCTTGCCCAAGCTGGCTTACCCCACCACACTTTTTCCTTTTTTGATCTACCCCACTCATATGCTGCTTTTGTGCTGAATCTCCCCCCTTTGTGCCAGTCCTCTAATAGTTGGATGGCATTCTCTTTAGACCCTGTTGTTTGAAGGAGGTTGTCTCTGATGCCAATAAGGCTTTTTAGCAGAGGCATAGCCTCCCTCTTAGGTATCCAACTCCAGAAATCTTTATTTGTCAAGTATTGGGCATGAATCCATTGGATCCACAGGGCCTCTTTATGTGAATGTATGTTCCAAAGTTCCTTCATGAGCATAGCATTGTTCCATTCTTCTAGTTTTCTCAGCCCCAGCCCTCCCTCTTCTTTGGGATAGCATAAACCCTCCCATGTAACTGTTGCCACCCTGTTCTGCCATAGGAAGATACTACACATTCTTTCTATCTTGTAAATCACTTCCTTAGGCAGTTGGAAGATGCCCAGCCAATAGCACACTACCCCCTGAATCATTGTTCTCAACAATTCAGTTTTACCAGCATATGATAGTGTTGTTGTGGCCCAAGAGTTGATCCGGTTTCTGATCCTGTCCAACAGCATTGAGTACTGCATTACTTTCAGTTTTCTTGCAGCTAGTGGGATGCCCAAATACTTAAAAGGAAAGGATCCTCTTTGCATATTGAGAAGCCCAGCCAGTTGTGTAGCTTCAGGATTCTGAACTCCTGCCAGGTATACATTGGACTTCATGACACTCACTTTTAGGCCAGTAACTTCTCCCAACTCCTGTAAGCTCTCCATCAGCACTCCTACTGACCACTCATCTGCCCTTGAGAACAGCATTAGGTCATCAGCAAATGCCAGGTGTGTAATTTTTAGTTTTTCACATTTGGAATGATAGTTGAACTCCCCTTTTTCAGCTTTTTCTCCAATTAATCTGGAGAAATACTCAAGGCCTAGGACAAATAGAAATGGTGATAAGGGGTCACCCTGTCTTAGTCCTTTTGCACCTTTGAAGTTTCCCCACACATTTCCATTCAGAGCAAGAGAATATGAGGTTGATGTAACACACTCCATAATCCATCCTACAAATTGTGTAGGGAACTTTAATTCAGTGAGCATTTCCCTAAGGAAGTTCCAATCCAGGGAGTCATAAGCCTTCCTTAGGTCCACCTTCACTAGACATTTTGGTGATGTTCTGACCCTTTCATACTGTCTGACCAATCCCTCTGCTAGGTGTATGTTATCACTTATCAATCTGCCCTTAATGAATGCAGATTGGGCCACATTGATTATAGAGTTCAACACTGTGCCCATTCTTGCTGAAATGATCTTTGCGATCACTTTGTACACTATATTGCACAGAGCAATAGGCCTATAATCTGCCACTGAATTTGCAGTGTCAGATTTGGGTATGAGAGTCAGGTTTGTGTGGTTCAGTTGTTTTAGTAGCTTCCCTGTCTGAAAGAATTCCTTGACAGCTTCCTTGACTGAGCCTCCCACAATTGGCCAGCTTTTCTTGAAGAAGTATGAGTTGTAACCATCAGGCCCTGGTGCCTTGTCATTTCCAATGCTGTTTAGAGCATCAATTATCTCTTTATCAGTGATTTCTTCCAACAGCTGGGAGCTTTGTTCCTCTGATAGGACAGGCCCTGTTGCTATAATCTCCTTTTTCAGTGGTGCACATATGTCTTTTGTGCCAAGCAGTGTTTCATAGAATTGGATAAATTCTTGCACCATTTCTTCTTCTGAGGTTGTATTGCTTCCATCTACTCTGAGGACAGCAGCAACAAAATTTTGCTTTGCTCTCTTTCTTATTAGGTTGTGGAAATATTTAGTGTTTCTGTCGGCTTGCAAGGTGTACTGTACCTAAGCTCTTTGTTGAAGGAATTGTCTCTCTGTTTCACCCAAAAAATTTGCCTGTTGTTTGCATCTTTTCGCTGCCTCTTGAAGATTGACATCTGCCTTGTTTTGCTGGAGCTGATTTTGAGCTGTTTCAAGTTTGAGCTTAGCTTGAGAGGCTCTCTCTGATATGTGGCTGAAGTTTAGCCTATTAAGTTGTTTTAGAGGGGCTTTCAATATCTTCAGCATTCTACACAGTCTGTATTGAGCTGTGCCATAACCTTCGAATTTCCATTTGTTTTGCAACAGGTGGTTGAATGTGTGATGCTGAGCCCACATATTGTAGAACTTGAAAGGCCTTTTCCTGGCTGGGTCAGGTTGTTTCATTGTTAACAAACATGGGGAGTGGTCTGATATCATTCCTGGTTGCAAGAATTGGACATCACTGTTCAGGGCATTAGAGAACCATGCATTGTTGCACATGGCTCTGTCTAGTTTACTCCAAATGGTATTGCCTACAGTGGAATTTGACCATGTGAGCTTGCATCCCCTATATGGCAGGTCTTGGATCCCAAGGCTCATTGAGCACTCCTGAAAGTCTGTTAGCTCATGTGCTTGGGGTATATTTCCTCCACTCTTCTCGTCAGGGCTGAGTATGCAGTTGAAATCTCCCATTATGACCCAGGGTTGTTGTATTTGTCCTCCATATAAGCATAAATTTGCCCACAGTGCCTCTCTAGTAGTCCTAGAGTAGAGCCTATATACATAAGTGAGGTAGTAACTAACTCCAGTGACTCTGCACTTTACAAGGCAGTGTATAGTTTGTACTTCACTCTGTTTGACCTCTAGCTCCACCTTAGCTGGATTCCATACCACCATAATTCTGCCTCCACCATGGGACTCCAAGTTATTAGATTCTTTGTATCCCTCTAATCTATTCTGTATCAGCTTATCAATCTGGTCTTGCTTCTTGATTTTAAACTCCAGAATACCCATAATATCTACTTTGTGTTTCAGAATGAAGTTTTTTACCTCATTTTGTTTGAGAGGCTTGTTAAAGCCTCTCACATTCCAGTGGGCAATATTCATTGGGGGGGGGAGGGAACAGCACCCTCCTTGCTTCTTCTGTAGACTTGCCCTGTTCAGCTCCTTTTGTGTGGTCCGATTGTTTCCTTGCTTCTGCTCTGTTTCTCTGATTCTCCGCTCCTTTGTTGGCATATGGACCTATGTACCTGTCTTTTAGGTGAGGTGAGGGTGGGACATTACTCTTCTTGTTTTTTGGGGATTCCTTCTGATTCTGGTGTGAGGTAGGCTTGAGGGGTGGTCTGCCTTTGATTTTTGTAGGGATGTCCTGGTCCTGTTTTGGTCTTTTGCCCTTTGGATCAGCATCCCCTTCTATCTTGTTTTTAGCTGCTGCTTCATTTGGTGGAGGTGAGGGCTCTTCCTGGTCTTCTTCTTCCTCATCTGATAGCTGTGTAAAGTAACTTGTGGTGGTGATGATCTGCTCATTTATGTCCCTGTGTTTACTGGTACCAGTAAGGTGCTGAGCTGCTGGGCTGGTTATGATTGTGTGGATCTCTGAATCTGCTTCCAAATCTGGGTCTGGGGATTGTTGCTTTTGCTCACTCTGATCTGGTTTGTAGTTATCCTGCCCCTGCTGCTGTCTTTCCTTTTCTGTTTTCTCAATGAAGCAGGCTGTTTTTGCCAATTTTCCCAGCACAAAGCATGCTTCTGTGGTGTGTGTTAGGGTCTTGCAGTGGTGGCAGTATTTGGGCTTATACTCATAGGCAATCTTGAGTTCAATCCTTTCACCATTAGGATAGACCAAGGGCACCATTTGTGGCAGATCTTTAGAGGCATCTATATGGATCAAGACTCTAGCAAATGATGCTCTACACATCTTTTTTGTAACCCCGTATGTACACACAGGTGTACCTATCTTTGAAGCAATCAGGCCTAGTGCTTCTTCATTCCACAGTTCCATAGGTAGGTTAATGAATTTGGTCCACACAGGTACAATTGTCATATCTTGAGTGTCAAAAGTGAAGTTTGGAGGGATAGCTCTCATGTGCAGCTGTCTACCCCCTTTTGTGTAAGGACCCTCTAATAGGACTCTGTTAAATGACCCACCCCGAAGCATGCAATTGAGACATGAATCTAACCCCCCACTGCTGACATAGATCATCACAAATTTCTTTACCAGGGAACTTACCAGAGAAGAAGCCTAGCACACAAAATCCCCATAGATCCTCTATCTTCTTGACTGCTGTTGTGGGCAATCTGACTTCTGTTCCAGCTGTTGGGAGGCTTGGTATCTTCAAGCCTTCCTCTGGTTCTCTGTTGTTCTTGAAGGTATTGATCCAAGGAGCCGTTCCTTCGGTGTTACCACCAACTTTATCTCCACTGTTCATCTGGTCTGGTTCTGGTATTTCGTCGACCACCTGGTGAACTTCGTTTTCCCTTTCTTCTCCGACACCGTTCAATTTGTCGTCTGCCCTAATCAATACATCTGAATCGTCCTCGCCCAATGTGCGCGATATACTTGCAGATGATTCGTGTTGAATTGGGTCCTCTTCGGCTTCAATTTGGTCTTCGTTTGATGTTTGTTCCTCTTCGTATTTCTCCGAGTCTCTGTTTTCTTCCACGTGTTCGGCTATCGCAATTGTCGTTCCCTTTTTGTTCTTCGATTTTCCTCTCGCCATTGATATAGCAGCTAGATTAGTTGCAGTACCCAAGCAAAACAGTCCTTCAAGCTTCAATGGCGAAGAAACCCTCGCATGTCAACGCACAACTTCAATTCGCAAAATTTCCAGGTGAAATCACTGAATCAACCCTAAATCGATTCGGATTAGGGAGTGGATGATTAATCCAGCGTCAATTTGAGGGATTTGAGGGCATGAAGATGAACCGTCGGTGTTCCAGAAAGAAACCGTCCGAAATTCCTTTTGTGTGTGTAATTTGTGTGTTAAGTGTGTGATTGTGTGCGTGTGTGTGTAAAAACACCAAATCGCACACACTAGGGAGAGCGTCCCTTTCACTTCCAGTCAACTTCTATTTTTTCCCGCTTTGATGAACTATTGTTTGCCAAAATATTGTTTGTATCATTAGGGTCTCCTTAAAAATATTGGTGATGTTTGCTTATGTTTTCAGAAGCCATTTTCCAATTCTTTAATTTATACTATTCATACAATTGAGATCATATTTGTTAGATAATTTTATCGAGAAATTCATATTTTTTTCATATTTCTATTAAAAATACACTATTTATATATTTTTTTCAATTTTCAAACTTATTATTAACATATATATTTTATTCTACCAACTCATTTTTATCTTCTATTTATCTCTCCTCATTAATATCTACACACTATCTCCTCATTAATAATATCTCAACCCCACTCTCCCTTCTAATCCTATAATAACTATCATTTTTTCCCCGTGCGATGCACCGGATATTATTTTAAAAGTGAAAAAAAATAATCAATTTAATACAAAATACAAAAATATAGTACACTAACATGGTAAAATTTAATAATGTAGTATTATTCATATTTTATATAACATTAATTTTTATAAAATTTTACGTATTGAAATTTATAATCCAAATATATGGATTAAGATTTAACCATTAGGGAAGGATTCTTTACCGTTTAGTTTCAATTTTGATAATTGTTAAAAATTATAGTTAGAAATTAGTAGAGAAAAAATATTAAAATAACTATTTTTTTTATATATAAGATAATAATAATATGATAATAATAATAATAATATAATAATAATAATAATAATAATTAATAATAATAATAATAATAGGGGTTATTGTGCATAAGTCCCTAACCAAACATCTTTATTATTTTAAGCACCAATAAGCTCATCATTTGATATTTATTATAAATAAAGGAAAAAAATCCATGTATATGACAAAATTACCCCCAATCCTTTACACTCGATTTTTAATTGTAACTCCAATTTAATCAATTTTAACCACAAAAATCCAATTTTGACTTCTTTTTTTTCACAAACTTTTTTTTTTCAAAAATATATCTTTTTGTCGCCGAATTACAGCGGTCAACGCCGGTCTCCGGCGTTGACCTATGATTTTTTTTGCTGGTCTGTTTTTTCCGCCATCGGATTCCGGCATTGACCGTCGGTCTCTAACATTGACTCTTTTTTCTGTTCTTTTTTTTCCGCCGTCGGATTCCCGCGTTGACCTTTTTTAGTGTTTTTTTTTTAATGTCTGCCGCTAAACGTTGACTGTAATTGTGCAGTCATTAACGGTAATTATACTGTCACTTACAGTAAATTAACGTAATTATTCTGACACTGACAGTACATTAGCGTAATTGTACTGCCGTTGACAATACATTTATGTAATTGTACTGGCGTTGACAGTAAATTAACGTAATATTATTATTAATTTTTTTGTTATTTTTTTTTTAACTTTGTTTGATTTGTTGAAAAGTCAACGTAATTATATTACCGTCGTTGACAGTAAAATAACTGTAAACACAATAATATTACTGTCAACCACATCAATGTTATTATTATTTTTTTGGGTTTTTTTGTTTTGTTAGAGTTATTCACGGAGTAACGTAATAATATAACTATCTATTATTGTAATATTACTGTAAGCACAATAATATTATTATGGTTGACGGTAGGTAATATTACTGTTGTTATAGTAATATTACTGTCAACCACATCAATATTATTATTTTGTTTGGGTTTTTTTTGTTTTGTTTGAGTTATTCACGAAATAACATAATAATATTACTGTCTATTATTGTAATATTATTGTGGTTGACGGTAATATTACTGTTGTTATAGTAATATTACTGTCACTCACAGTAATATTAATTCTTTTGGCTTTTTATTATGTTTACATTTGTTGAACGGTCAACATATTAATATTACTCTATTACACAATAACAATATATTTTGTTATGTTAATATTATTGTGCTAGAGATTAGTATAGCAATATTGTATTAAACTGTAGTATAGTTAATTTTACTGTGTTTAACAGTAATATAATTAAAATTACTGTCAATCACAGCAATATTGTTGTTTAAACGGAAAAAAAAAAAAAAAAAAGATGTTACTGAAATCGAAAAAGTCAACGCCAGAAACCAGTGGCGAGAAAATCAGAAGAAAAAATCAACGGCGGTGACAGACGAAATTCCCATGAGAGTCGATCTATTATTGTCGTCCGAGAAGAATGAGATCATTTTCCATGCGGGTGGAAATGAGACGGTACGTTTTTTTGTGGTGACGATGGTGGGGATGGTGATGGTGTGATGTGACGACGGTATGGTGACAATGGGGAGACAAATCTAGAGTTTTTGGTTAGATCCGGTGGGGGCGGAGAAAGTCGCGCATGATAGACCCTTAATCGACTATGTTATGTTTTAATCGACTATGCTCAGTAGTCGATTAAGGTTTAATCGACTATGATCAGTAGTCGATTAAAGTTAATCATTATGTTTTTTAATTTCATCGATTAAAGTTAACCATTACGTTTTTTAATTCATTTTTGAACTTTTTGTTATTGATTCCCGATTTTGCCACGTGTATCAGACTTGGGGCATTTAAGTAGTGTGTTTTTGTTCTGTCATAGTCAATCCATCTTCCAATTTCTATTAATCAATACAATTTTTGTATATTTTTTGTTTTGTAAAACATAGTTGATTTTCGTTTTCGTTTTTGTAATTGTTTTTGTTATTTGATTCGGTTGGTTATTTTTTGGATTCTTTTGTTGGTTTTGATTGAATATATTACGGTTGTTGTAGTTGATACTTTTAGTAGTTAATTTCATTATTCAACCACAATTTTAGTTGTTAGTTCGTTAATCAACTATTCCCTTAGTCAATTCATTCCTGACAGAGAAAAAGTATATAAAAATAAAAAAAAAATTAAAAAAAAAGTTATTTCTTTTTAAATTAAAAAAGATATTAAAAAATTAAAAATTAAAAACAAAAATTAATTAAAAAAGGGGGAAAACAAAACTGGGGATGTGTGTAGTTGGAAAAAAAATGGATTATTGAGGAACGAAAAGGAGCATGGATTTACATCAAAGAGTGAAAATGGGTTGGACATCTCCCTATTAATGAAAGTTTTTCGAGGTTCTCAAAGTGCCCCATTTAATAACAAAAATCAGCCCTTTGTAATTTGGAATTACTGATAAAATCCTCATGTTAAATAAATCAATAAGGACCCTCCAATGAAAATCAGTCAAATCAAAAAAGGTCCTTGAGAGCTTATCGTGGACACCGCACGCAGAGTAGGCTATCGGGGGTGACTTTTTGACCCGAAAGACCAAAATACCGTTTAAATTATAATTTTAAAAAATTACAGATTCAACCCAAAATGAAGTTTTTGATATTTTTAATTAAATTTTTCAAATTTTCAGAAACGCCCTCTCTCTAAATTTACTCAAAATTGGAACATCAATCTCACTTTTTAATTCAATCCTTAACACATCTTCTCCTCATCGAAAAATGTCTATCTTGACCTCATCGAAAAATGTCAATCTCGATTTCTATTTCCAAAACGGCTGGGGTCACCTCCGATCAAAACCCGAATTCCTCAACCAGCCACGAAAACCCTCGGTTTCTTCAGTGAAATTCTAAAAGAACCCATGGCAGCGAGGCGGCGTTGGAGTTTGGAAGCAGGCATGAAGAAGGAGATCTGGTCCAACCAATTTTTTTTCTCTTGTTCAAAGGTTGGCAGCACGAAGTAGATCTAGGTGGGTGGCTCCGACGTATGCGACGGTGAATCTCTATTGAGGTGCAAGCATAGTCCCACATGGGACCTTTTGGAAAAAACCCAAGAGAAAAATCAATTGGGTTTGGCCCATATTAGACAATATCATACATATGTAGAGCTTGTGGTATCCCAGTGGGCCCCTAACAATCTCGGCGGTGAATCTCCAATTTGAGGTCTTTAACAGAGAGGTGGTGGGTTTGGGTTTAGAGACAGGATGGTGGTGGATGGGTTTGGTTTGACGTTGAAGATGATGAAAATGTGGGGTTGGTTGGGTGGGTGGCTTTAGTTTAACGGGAAAGATGAAAGAATAATAGATATGTTTGGCGAGCTTTTGGGCTTCCATTTCCATTTTATTCTGGAGAAAAGATGTTTTGGGAGAAGAATTTGAAAATCAAATAAAGTTTGGTTGTGTTTTGAGACGAGACAATTTGTACTATAGCAAGTTAAATCATAAATAAAATGTGTTGGAAAAAAGGTATTTTGAAAGAAGAATTTGAAGGATAAAGTGATTTTAGTTTAAATTTTGGTGAAGACAATTTTTACTGTAGCAGGCAAATCATGTGTGTTAGATAGAAAAATATTTGAATTATTTTTTGGAGAAGTTTTTGAAAATATTTGAGAAAGATAGTTCTATTTTGGGAAAATAATTAAAAGAATTTCAAAACCTAAACAAACATAGCTCTCTCTCTCTCTCTCTCTCTCTCTCTCTCTCTCTCTCTCTCTTCACTTTTTTTTTGGATAAGGATATTCTTGATTATTTTTAGTTATGGATAATTTTGTTATTTCACCTAAGTCAACAGTAAAATATCAAATAAGGGGCAATGAGCTTTTTAAAATAATTGGCACCATTTAGACAAAAAAAATAAAATTAGAGAAATTCATATCTACATTACATGCATAATACTGCTTCAACTATTGAACTTTGGAGATAAATATGAAGCTGAAGCTACTCAGATCATTAAGTCAAATAACCCAAGCTTGAATGGCCTTGCCAGCTTTTTCTAAGTTGACGTTATTAATTGCGAATTTTGCAAGTTATTGAATGAGAGTGGAGGTTGCTCGATTGTACTTATATTATTTGTTGTGATCGAGTTCATTCATTATTAGTAAAAAAAAAAAATCTATTGATCTAGTATATATATATCTATACATTTGCCGATTTATTTTCATTAATTAATTTTCATTGCAATTGTTATGTGGCCAGTTTAGGTGACAGGACGGGCAGCATGGGAGCCACAAATGCTTGTGTCTTCTTGGCGCAAAATATTTTTGGGTATGCAGATATTGAACGGAGTAGCAGACTACTCAACTCCAACGTAATAGCTTTAATATAGCTAGCTATCCCTTTTAGGTACGTGAATGTTTCGTAGCTATTCTTCGAGTACATTTACAGTTATTGCTTATGCGAACATAGTAACTAAATAATCCCAACGCGTTACATAAGGCAAGTATTGTAATTGTATAATTGTTCGATTTTTTGCAATTATGTCCATTTCTTTATGTAAATAACCCAATATCGGTTCACAGTCAATTAACACATCTTTCACCATCGAGAGATACGACAACAGACGATATCTAGGCTGCTCAATGTCATAACTCATAAACAGAACAAATGACTTGCAAATTTGCAATACAAATAAGATCTTTTCGCCAATTTAATAATTAATAAAGACGTGATATAGGGTATCTAGGAAATTATTAGACCCAATAATTGCAAGGTAGGAGGTGTTTAGGCATTTTGCCGAAGTAATATAAGATACAAACATATGTGGAAAAACGAGGGTCATAAGAGATCGACAATATTGACCCATTTTTTCTTTAAAATGAAATTCTAGATTGATTTACAGAAGAAATAACGTGCCAATTTTTGATGTATTCGTAAGCAAAAACCGAAACTTCTGTTGTTTTTCCAGCAAGAAGGTCAACAGACTTGTAGCTAGCTTCAAATCAATGAAGTGGTCTTGTAATATGTTTTCTGCATGTAGAGCTAAAATACTAGAACAAGTACTTTATGCTTAAACATAACAAAAATAATCGGGGAAAAAAAAGAAAAAAAAATTAATTTTATATCGTTTTACTCGCCAACATGATTTAAGTTGAGAAACTCAATCTGAATTCAACCAATGTACGAAATAACATCTGATTAGATGAAACCCTATATTCCAAACCCATGTTGTGACTCCTATCATCACACATCAAGAATTAACAATCAAGTCAAAATTAAATGAATACATGTAAAATTCACGAACATACAGATATAGACATAAATAATGTCCAGCTATTACAAAAGCAAACTAACTCCCACAGAAATAAAACAAGCACGCAATAAGTAGAAAAAACGGGTCACAACTATATGCAAAGTTCAAGAGAAACAAAACACATTCCGTTGTATACCATAAGATATAAAGAAAGCAAGAATTTATCAAAAAGAAAATAATGGCATATACGGTACACCTAGGGAAGGCCTCTTGCAATGAGATGAGAAAGGAATAAAAAGATTTAAAGATAGAGAAAACCAATAAAGAAAGCAAAACAAATACCAAACACAACCTACTCCATAATTCCAAAAAAACAAAAAGACCGAGGAAGTAAGCAAAATTGACGGCACCTAACTTTGTTCGAAACAAATTTAAAAGGAGTTTTTCGCCTGAAAGAAACTTTTAAGTTTTTCAATCAACGGAGAATGATCAAAGTCTTGCTTACTGTTTCGGTTCTTGCATATAGTATACAATATATTCTACCCTCATCATCAAATCTAATGTTATGCCTCAGATAATTAGCCCACCTCAATCTGCAGCCCCTCCACGTATTTTCAGACCTGATATATATGACCAACTCAATAAATGAGTAATAACCTAAGACAACGTACATATACATATACACACCCAAATTAATATAATCCACTTCTCATTCTATAATGTTAAATGTGGTGTTGCCATTTCGGATAGTAGGTGGGAATTTCTTTAATATATGTGTGTGTTATGGTTTGCCCTTTCCAGAAATATTACTATTTCGCCGTCGATAGTAAACTGCCATAATACATTCTCACTTTTTCTTTTATTGCATGAGTGCACTTATTAGATGGTTTTCTGCAGTATCATTAATCGACGAACTCAGGCCCATAGAAGTATAGAATAACATGTAAAGAGAGTATTTCATTTAGGCGGTGTATAAATTACCTTTCCGATTTGTTAAAGAAAAGGACATGATATAATCATCAGAATACACACAAGCCAAAATAAGTTTGCACCTACAGCAAGTTCGTACCTTCTCATTCAACATAAGAATCATAAGCAGAAATCATAAAAATGTTTTTTTAGGTATAAAATGATCAATTTTTCAGTCGTTCAATAATAAATACCTCCCCGAGAAATAAGACAAAAGTAACAGCATAACAGCAACATATTTATTTTTCAGTGGCCCGCAAAAGGTGGAAAATATAGTACCCGAAAGAGGATAATGTTGAACACAAATAACATGTCCACGGTTACAATGACGAGCAAGCAGATCTTTTTCATAATGCATAATGCACACGAGATTTCTCATTATATGAAAATCGATTATGGTAATCAAAACATGAACAACAAGGCCTGCAAGTTATAAAACAATAACCATGCCAAAATAACAAATAACAAAAAAGGAAAGAACACAAGAATTTAAAGAAGACTGGAAACCAAGACGACAAACATATTTACGTAAAGTAAATTGACGTATGGAAAGTAACAAGATCACTGCACTACCATAACAATGTTGTGCTCGGATGACAGCTGTACGATCCCGGTTACGAGTGAACAAAGATGCCTTGTCGTCAGCAGGCATCGATGAAAACCGTGCACGAGCTTTCAGAGGTAAGCATTAGAACCTCAACTTTTAACTAAGACATCAAATTATAACCATACATCAACTGAGAAAATAATTTTAAATTGCTATCTATTTTAGTACCACGAAAGTCAAAAAGTGGTAAAGATAATAGCAAACACGAGGAGGACGACAAAGTACAGTACGTGACACCCACAATTCCAGTTCAAATTACTGACAAACCAGATAGTAACTGTGATGATGGGAAAAAAATAAAGAAAACAATACCAAGTTAAATTAATGATGAAAAGAAATTTCAATCTTTATCCAATTATCATCACAAACACAAATCAGATCGAAGCCAAACCGCATCACAAATCATTGACGCATACTAATAAATTAAAAAAAAAAAACCCTATTTTCAACATCTACATTCCGAGGGAGAAAGTGTAAAAATAAAGTGAAAAGAAATGAGAGCAGTATGTTTGATTGCAATCCAATTACCGCCATGCAAAAGAAATGCTAGTGCAAAATTTAGGAGAAAATCTTAAAAGGTTGTTTAATACAAAAAAAAAAAAGGGGGGGCGGGAATAGGCCATCATCAATATGTATATAATACTTAATATATTAAGGAAAAAAAGCTTCAAATGAGAAATCCATGCATTACACAATAAAATTACAGATAGCTCATTTATAGAATCAACTAATAAAACCGGAATATGAACTTTAAAACACATTGAATAGTAATTGAACTTCATGTAATAAAATTTCTATTAGTTGATAAAACTAGAAGAGCTAATCACTTCCGAATATCAGCGTTAACTGAGCAGAGTACTTTCATCAGCGGAGTTCGCACAAATCTCTGTGTTTAGCACCATCAACACTTCATGTTCGCCACCTTCTTCCGCAGCTTGTTGGTTGTAATACCTACACGCAAGTGCAGATATCGTACAAATAATAAAGTGGATTTTTAAGTCCAAGTATCGATCCCACAGGGAATATTTAATTATCTAATCCTAGACGCTAAATTCTACCAATTGTTATCAAGTCCACCCTACACAGTCGAAAGATAAAAAATTATACTTAATTAACTAAAGCAAATTAAAAGGACAAAAGAAAGAAACAAATAAAGACGAAGATTTAATAAAATTAAACGAGCCTAGGATTTTATCTTCCCCTATGTGATTATCGGTCCCCCAATTCCCTCAATTATGCAAGTAAATAATTCGGATTACTCACCTGAGATGCTAATTTAATCATAATCCGCTTCCTCGTGTATTGCGATTCTATTATTCAAGACTAAATTAATGTATTCCTGAGCAATTCAACCAAGAACAAAGCATTAAGAACAAATCTCAATAATGGCTACCTAAGAGGTTAACTATATTCCTATGATAACACAACTAAGGCTCTTCTACCATAGTTCTAATTGTTAAACCGATCTTTTGATTCACGCATTCAACAATAAAAATAAATCACATAAAGTGATCAAGTTCATGCACTTAATAAATCAAGTAAAATAAATAATATAAATTAATAATTGCATAAAATCATGGAATTGGGTTCACAAATCCAACATAGGGTTCGAATAAAATCCTAGAAATAAAGACTTAACTACTTGTGATTCTTATGATAAAGAAAATAAATAAATAAATAAATAAAAACTATGCTTGAGTCTTCGTTGATCTTCGTTCCTCGCGTTTTGTGGTGTATAATTTCGTGCTTATGGTGTAGAGACTTGTTGATTTTATAGGCTTTCCCCCATCAGAATTTGTTCTTCGATTTTCGCCATGTTGGAATCCGAATTTTGGAATGTTGCATGAATAAGAATTGTAGCCCTTGAAATTATCTTTCCAATGTCGCCGAAATCAGCTGATTTGGAGTTTGTATGAGAGAGATATGCTCGAAATGGTGGACACTGCCAAAGCTGTGGTGAGATTCCTTCTTCCAATTTGATTTATTTCCTTATTTGCAAATTTTTCCTTTATTTTTGATATTTTTCCTTCATGGATACCTAATTCTCGTTTTTCACCTATAAAACACAAAATCAATCAATTAAAGCACAAATATAATTAAATGTAAACAAAAGATCCACGTAAAGTGAACGTATTGAGCGTAAAATCTACACTCAACACACCCCCAAACTTGAACTTTTACTTGTCCTCAAGAAATATCTTGCAACTTGCAAAGCCATGAAATCAGTAAATGCATCACATTATATTAATATGGTCAACTTCACGTTTTCAGAACTTGCAATTGTTATGACACTTCTCGAAAATTCACAAGCTTAAAATTCAAAGAAATTTTATTGCTTACCATTGTCAAGAACCAAAAATCATGTTATCGCTTCAAGCATCTAATATTTGTAATCTAAAAATAGAGAAAAATTATACTTACATAATAATATTTGACTCCAAAGCCTCACCGAATTTCTCTACTCCGCTAATATCGAATAATTGAGCTATTGGGATCATTGGGACTTTTTGGCTTTCAATTGTTGGGCTATTTGGTGCAAGGTATGAAATATGGGTATAAGTGATTACTCTTCTCCTTTCGATATTCTCATTATTGAATAAAGAGTTGCACTAAGCAAGATGGTTTTTTTTTCTTTTTTTTTTCTTCTTGAATCGAGGTGTTTTCGCCGAGATTTGAAGATTAGGCCCTTTGAATCGCTTATTGACGTCTAAGGACTTATTATCCTACTCAATTCTGAAGAGTTCAAAAGTCTCCACTTTTTTTCTTGAGGTGCGGTTCGAGTTTTCATTCGAATATTTGCGCATGTCCTCATTTTCCCTTCTAGTTCTCTTCTTCTTCTTTCTTTCTCTCTTTCTTTCTTTCTCTTCTTTTCTTTTTTCTTTTTTTTTTTAATTTGAGAAGAAGAAGAAAAACGTAACAAATTTTCAACCAAACTCCAAAGGGATAATTTATCAAGAAATCTCCATCTAATCTATCCACTTTATTTTGGCTAAAAGAAAGAACACCGTTTCTCCAAGGCACAATCAAGGTTCTAGGGAGAATTTCAATAAAATGTCGGCTTGAAAGGCTCAAACGGTTCAAAGAAGGCCCAAATCACATCCCAAATCACTCAACGACTCAATGCTTCACTTTGCAAATACCTAAGGTGAGTTCTAAATCCGAACATCACATGATATAGCATAAATTAACTCCATGTTTAAAAAAAAAAACAAAATTTTCAACAAAAAGCAACACATTATTTATGATTCTCAACAATGACTCGATCCAAAATTACTTTGAATCAAAAGCTCAACAAAATTCAAGTATAGCTACAACAAAGCAAGTAATATCATCATCAAACATTGGCCATCTTTCATCATCGAAATCCATCAATGCATTTAACTCGAACATTTGTTTTAAAGAAAACAATAAATAAACGAAAACGACTAAAAGAAAAAAAAATCCTAAAGCATGCAATCTAAAACATATATAGCACATAAAAAGTGTTTTTCCACCCCCAAACTTCAAATTTACATTGTCCTCAATGTAATTAAAACGAAGTTTAAGGATAGAATACACCTTGATTAGTCGAAACGTCCTCCACGTGTTGCACTCCTCCATCTCTTCCTCTTTCAACCAAACTATTTTTTTTTTCAATTTTGGAAAAAAAAATTAAATAAATAAATTTCAAGGGTGTTCCGGACGGCCGTCTCAATTCCAAAAGGTTCACAACTCGTCGTAACTTGTCCGGACGGACGTCTGGAGTTTTGGCTTGATTTTCGGACGGCCGTTTGGACTTTTTGTGTCCGTTTTTCGACCTTAAAATTCAAACATGATTAAATTATTAGATTGCAAGCTTATATATATTCCAAGAAAATTAAAAATAACTTAAAATACGAAAAATATGGAAAAAAAGAAGAAAAAAAAACGATAAATGCTCGGGTTGCCTCCCGAGAAGCGCTAAATTTTAAGTCTTTAGCCAGACTTTGTTTCTTGAAATTTTTATGTCCAATCAAAGCCTTGTAGATTGCGCATCCATCCATTAGCTTTATAACTTCAATTGGAACCAATGCAATGATAGAATTGCAATATGTCAGGGTCCACCTTAACTTCTTGTCTTTTTTCTTTGTTGTAATCAATCGGGACGAAGCCAAGTTGGGATCTTTATCACCCGCTCCCTCAAATCAGTACACAAAAACCTCAAGTCTGCGTATAAAGTCCACTTCAAACTCGTTCGCTTTCTCATCAACCTCTATTGATGCCTTCAAAGCCACGTCAAGAACATTGATAAGATCCTCAATTTGAATATTTGCACTAACCACATCCATCTCCTTCTTCTCTTGTTCCGAGACATCTTTGGAGTTTAGCGTGATTGCATTCTCATATTCATCATCCTTAAGCGTCTTCTTAATTTCTTTTTCCCTCTCATCGACAGTTTTCTCACTACATGTTTCAGACGGATTTTCTTTGTTGCAACCATTCTCGATATCGTTTGGAATATTTTCAAGAGACATCTTGAACTTCATCTCTTTAAGCTTCCAACTGTATTTCCAGTCTTCCGATAGATGCTTGAGTGTATTTCATAAAATCTTCAAGGACGGAGTTCAAATAACACTCCTGAATAGTGGATTCTCTTGGCGTATCGGTTTATGTGTTCCAATAACCTCCGTTAGTATTATCTATGAAATTATTTGCTTTCGGTGAATACCAACATTGGTTAGTGTAATGATCTCTCGACCACATATTGAACAAAATAACGGCATATCATAGGTATTTTGGAGGTATTCGCCAGACGGAAGCTATTCATATCCCGTTTGAGGTGCGCGAGAATAAAATAAAAATAAAAATTATTTTGGGTGAATCGTATTGTTCAAATCTATAGCTAGAATAAAATAAATAATTAAAATATTCCCAGGCAACGGCGCCAAAAACTTGTTGTTTATAATACCTACACGCAAGTGCACGTATCGTGCAAGTAATAAAGTGGGTTTTCAAGTCCAGGTATCGATCCCACAGAGAATATTTAATTATCTAATCCTAGACGCTAAATTCTACCAATTGTTATCAAGCCCACCCTACACAGTCAAAAGATAAACAATTATACTAAATTAACTATTGCAAATTAAAAGGACAAGAGCAAGAAGCAAATAAAAACGAAGATTTAATCAAATTAAACGAGCCTATGATTTTATCTTCCCCTATGTGATTATCGATCCCCCAATTCCCTCAATTATGCAAGTAAATAATTCGGATTACTAACCTGAGATGCTAATTTAATCATAACCCGTTTCCGCGTGTATTACGATTCTATTATTCAAGACTAAATTACTGTATTCCTACGCAATTCAATCAAGAACAAAGCATTAAGAACAAATCTTAATAATGGCTACATAAGAGGTTAATTATATTCCTATGATAACACCTCAAAGGCTCTTCTACCGCAGTTCAAATTGTTAAACCGATCTTCCGATTCATGCATTCAACAATAACAATAAATCACATAAAGTGATCAAGTTCATGCACTTATTAAATCAAGTAGAAGAAATAGTCCAAATGAATACTTGCATAAAATCATGGAATTGGGTTCACAAATCCCACATAGGGTTCGAATAAAATCCTAGAAATAAAGACTTAGCTACTCGTGATTCTTATGATGAAGAAAATAAAATAAATTAATTAAATAAAAAACTATGCTTCAGTCTTCGTTGGTCTTCGTTCCTCGCGTTTTGTGGTGTATAATTCTGTGTTTATGGTGTAGAGACTTGTTACTTTTATTTGGAAATTTGCTAGACACCCCTTATTTTGAACTTATATAGGTAGAGATCCTATATGCTAGATGAATATATACATACGTCCTTTGACTCACAAAAATAATATAAATAAAATAAAATACTTACTGCATATACATAATCACCCTCAATTAATAAGAAAACAAATCTCATATATCTTCTCTCTCCAATCTCACGTTTCTCTCACCCTATATTTAATATCTCATCTATTTCTCTCCTCTGTGTCTCACGCCTTTCTCCCTCTCTCGAGCTTCTCTATTTTTTTCTTTTTCCTTTTCTTTACTTTTTTTATAAAGAAATACTATAGAGAAGGAAAAAAATAGGGATTTTAGTAGATTATGAGATGATTTCTTGGTGGAAGAATTAAAGAGGACAACAAATATTCAGAAATCCAAAATCATAGCCAAAATTCACATTGTGTCTCCCGTATGTAGAACATTCCCATCGTTTTTGTTGTTAGCAATTTCCGTTTGCAGGTTGGTTTAACTTCGTTTGCTGTTGAATTGTGTTTGATTTTGAGATTCGATTCCTCTGGTTTACAATTTGCAAGGTATGTCTTAAGTTACATTTTACAAACATTTTGTTTAATGTTTTTGTTGTTTGCAAATTGTTACATAAACAATTTTTTGGTTGATGTTTTCAATGATGCTGATTTTTTTTAATTTTATTTTTCAATTTGTTGTTTGCATTTGGACAAATCATGGGTAGTTTATTGCTTGCAATTCAATAATGCAAGTTTTGCTGAATGTTTTTCTTCAGTTTGCTGTTTGCATTTTGCGAAGCCATAGGTAATTTTTTTGTTTGTAATTCAGTAATACAAATTATGGATTTTGTTTTTTCAGTTTCTTGTTTGCATTTGGTGAAATCATAGGTATTTTGTTGTTTGCAGTTCAATAGTATAAAAATCTAATGTTCAGTTTGCTATTTGCAGTTCGCGGAGTCATAGGCGTCGCAGTTCCCGGATCATAGGCGGTGGTGGGGCTGCGGTGACGTTTTTAGAGTATGAGTTTGTAAAATAAATTGTATATTTTTGTTATGAATTAATTTATTTGTTTTAGTTAATATTTGGAAGATAGATGTTTGAAAATTTGTTTTGAAAGAGAGATTTTTGGGGATTTGATTTGATTTAATTAAGGGTATTTTTGCCATAATAAATATTATTAATTTATTAAAACATTAAATTTTGACTTGGATTTACACACAAAAATTATAATATAGAGGGACCTATAGAAAATTGCCTCTACTTTTATAGGTTTTTCTTGATAAAGAAGTATTGGAAATCTAATAGGAATCAATTTCCGCCGCTTTCCCCCATCAGGATTTGTTCTTCGATTTTCGCCATGCTGGAGTCCGAATATTGGAATGTTGCATGAATAAGAATTGTAGCCCTTGCAATTAGCATGGCTGTTGTGAATAAACTTTTCAGTTCTCACCATTTAATCTAGTTACTTTAATTTAAGTATCAATATTTTACCATGCTACAATTTATTTGATTTCTTTAAAGTAATAGTCATATTTTTAAACAGTTTCAATCTCGTATTATTTCTTGTGTAATTTTGAGGTTCATATATTTATTTTGAGGAGAAAATAATGTAATATATGACCGATTTCAGGTGCTACCGAGAAGACAAAACGTTCAAGCAAACAAACTTGTTTGGACAAATGGAAAATCCTAATTCCAAGCTTTCTCCACTCCGTAGAAGTCCTTAATACTACCAAAGTAAATGATAAAAATGAACCTATCAAAGATGAATCTGCAGCCACAAAGATGAAAGCGTGAAAAAACTCCCGGTGAAGTTTGAAAAGAACGTTTACCATATGGTATCAATAGCTAACTTAAACATGAACTTGGAGTATCTGTTTATCATTTTTAGGTGACAAGATGAAGCCTCATGTCACGTTGGTTGTGGAAAATGCACGGATACTTTTAGTGAAAAGATCCCTCGATATTATAATTCGCCAGTTAATTGAGCACAATAAGTATTTTTTGTAGCAAACAAGAAAGATTAAATTATGACCGTTTGTTCCCCTTTAAATTGGCCATTATTTTATTTAGTTTTTTGTGCAAGGATTCAGATCATGCAAGCAACATGTGATCTAATTTCCTTACACGTATTGTTTTAACTATGGCTATCAAATTTTATGGTATATGATAAAACAAAGTCATAGCTCATGTTGAACTGTAAAATCGTGACATTATCATTCTTAGTTCAATTCATCATCGAAGGCTCTCACCTCCATAAAAAAAGTAATTTTGTTTTTGTCAAGTTTGCTAAATGGTCAAAACCTGGCTATGGGCTCGCTTCAAAACTTGCACTCTTGGAGATTATTAGGTATATATCCTTTTTTTTGTCTTCAAAACAACATTCAATAGAAAACTTTTGATGAGGATTTTGAAAATGGGGCCGTTTCGTCGAATTTCTCCACCTTAGAGATTATCACCAGCAACGGAATGAACTGGTCCAATGGACTCGAGACGGCGGTGGGAATGTCGCAACTTTTGATTTCACCGGTGGTGGGGGGGGGGGGATTTGTTTTTTTTTATTTTGATTCTTGTACTATATAGAAACAAAAGGGAAAAGTTAGAACGTCGAAGTCGTGAGCTCCATAATTTATAATTTATCGTGTGCTATTTTTTTAATCTTTTGTCACCATTGAAATTTCATGTTTCATACTTTTTATTTTCTACGTTCTCTGTTCAAAAATTTTACTCAGAGGAGAAGTTGTACAGAGTAAAATGTATATTTACTAACATAATGCTATTATCGAATGAGATTGCAACTCGAATTTAATTTAATTTGGACGAAATTCTACGAATAAAGTGATATTAAGGATAAATAAACAGTATAGGTAAAAAAAAGAGGTTAATGTGCATTTTCACATGCCTCACACGTGACTTTTCCGTCCTAACTAACGGCAATTTCAAACGGTAGACGAAAATTGTAAAAAAATTGGTTATCTGAGGACCAATTGCGTGCTAGAAAAAGTTTAAGGACCAAAATCGAAAATGGTGTATAATATAGGGACGAGAGTTGTAATTATCCCCTTCCAAACCCTAATCCTCTTAATCTTTTTTCATTTTTTCCCATCTCACACATCTTCTCTCTTGTGTTTTTTTTTTTTCCTATTTTTTCTCTTCTTCCTTTTTTCTGTCCAAATCCTTCTTCTTTTTCACAGAAGCAGGTGGTTGAACAATGAATTGTCGGCGCCCCCTACCTTCTATGCCCTCATGGCAGCACTCCACAAGGCCTGAACCACCACGATGCTGCTGTCGTGAGCAACAGCAGCTCCTTCTCGCCACGAGAGTCGATCTATTATTGTCGTCCGTGAAGAATGAGATCAGCCTCCATGCGGGTGGAAATTAGACGGTGTTTTTGTGGTGACGATGGTGGGGATGGTGATGGTGTGGTGTGACGACACGGTATGGTGACAATGGAGAGACATATCTAGAGTTTTTGGTTAGATCCGGCGGGGGCGGAGAAAGTCGCGCATGCTAGACCCCTAATCGACTATGTTAAGTTTTAATCGACTATGCTCAGTAGTGGATTAAAGTCTAATCGACAATGATTAGTAGTCGATTAAAGTTAATCATTACATTTTTAATTCATTTTAGAAATTTTGGTTATTGATTCCCAATTTTGCCACGTGTAGTCGGACTTGAGGCATTTCGGCAGTGTGATTTTGTTCTGTCATTATCAATCCATCATCCAATTTCTATGACTCAACACAATTTTTGTATATTTGTTGTTTTGTAAAAAATAGTTGATTTTTATTTTCTTTTTTGTAGTTATTTTTGTTATTTGTTTCGGTTGGTTATTGTTTGGATTCTTTTGTTGAATCGTGTTGGTTTTGATTGAATATATTACGGTTGTTGTTGTTGTTGTTGTTGTTGTTGTTGTTGTTGTTACTTTTAGTAGTTAATTTCATTATTCAACCACAATTTTAGTTGTGAGTTCATTAATCAACTATTACCTTAGTCGTTTGATTCCTGAAGAGAAAAAGTATAAAAAAAAAAAAAATTATTTTTAATAAACTAAAAAAGATATTAGAAAATAAAAAATTAAAAACAAAAATTATTTAAAAAAAAGGGGGGGAAAACAAAACGGGAGTGTGTGTAGTTTGAAAAAAGATATTGTATTATTGAGGAACGGAAATGAGCACGGGTTTACATCAAAGAGTGAAATATGGGTTGGCATATCCCTATTAATGAAAGTTTTGGGACGTTCTCAAAGTGCCCCATTTAATAAAGGCAAAAATCAGCCCTTTGTAATTTAGAATTACCGAAAAAATCCTCATGTGAAATAAATCAACAAGGACCCTCCAATGAAAATCAGTGAAATCAAAAAGGTCCTTGACAGCTTATCATGACCACCGTACGCAGAGTGGGCTACCGGGGGTGACTTTTTGACCCGAAAGACCAAAACACCGTTTAAATTATAATTTTAAAAAATTACAGATTCAACCCAAAATGTAGTTTTTGAAATTTTCAATTCAATTTTTCAAATTTTCAGAAGCGCCTTTCTAAATTAACTCAAAATTGGAACATCAATCTCAATTTTTAATTCAATCCTTAACACAACATCTTCTCCTCATCGAAGAATGTCTATCTTGACCTCATCGAAAAATGTCAATCTTGATTTCTATTTCCAAAACGGCAGGGGTCACCTCCGACCAAAACCTGAATTCCTCAACCAGCCACGAAAACCCTCGGTTTCTTTAGTGAAACCAATTTTACCAATTGGTCTAATTGCTAGATTTTTTATTTAATAGGGGGTGAATTGTAATAAAAATCCTAATGTTTATGGCAATTGACAAGGCATTCAACACCACATATAATTAATAATGAAGAACAAAAACTGGTATTTAAAATTTAACAATAATCACCATAATTATGAAGACGAAAACGATTTTCTATTAAAAGAATAATCAAAAGTTCAAAACAAACTAAAGCGAAAACAAATACCAAACATAGCCTACTCCATAATTCCAAAAAAGCAAAAAGACCGAGGAAGTAAGAAAAATCGACGACAACTAACTTTGTTCGAAACAAATTTAAAAGGAGTTTTTTGCATGAAAGAGAAACTATTAAGGTTTTCAATCAGCGCAGAATGATAGAAGTCTTGCTTACTGTTTAATTTCTTGCATATAGTATACAATGTATTCTATTCTCGTCATCAAATAATCGTCATCAAATCTAACGTTATGCCTCACATAATTAGCCCACCACAATCTGCAGCCGCTCCACAAATTTTCAGACCTGATATATACGACAAACTCAATAAATGAGTAATAACACAAGACAACGTACATATACATATACACACCCAAATTAATCTAGTCCACTTCTCATTCTATTATGTTATATATTATTAACAAGCATGTTAAATGTGGTGTTGCCATTTCAGATAGTAGGTGGGGCTTTCTTTAATATAATTTCAGCTATACATATATACATATATATATATATATACATATATATATATATATATATATATATATATATATATACATATATATATATATATATATATAACAATTTTCCAAGATGACGCAAATAATAGAGGTCGGAACTTGGACATCATAAAAATAAATCAGCAAGTGTGTGCAAAAGGATAGCAAAAACTGTTTCTTATATTTCCGAAATTATGAGAAAAAAGAGCATTTTGGGTGCACAAAAAGTATAAATTAGGATTATATTTTACACACGTAAAATAGTTTGAGTGACTAAAGCAATAAATAGATGCATGAATTCTACTTTTACGAATCTAGTCGATACAAAGAAAGTTATTCCTATGCTATGCCAATCTAGTAATATTTGTAAATTCTATGACAAGGCTAATTCACCTCTATATTCTAACAAAAAAATAACTTCCTCAAATATGAGCACACTTCAACATAGTTTTCCATAATAAAGAAAATGAACATAAAAGCCATACAAAGAAATGATTAAACGCCAATAAATACCTGTGGCCGTAGTATTTTGTTGTTGCTCTATGTATCTTAGAGCTTCAACTTTTGACCGGAATGCTCTTGAAACACCCGGTGCATAGTATTTCTGCATGAAAAAATAAAACATCAATTCACCATTGACTCTTATTCTATCATGGCCGTCGATAATTTTTTCGATATCATAACTCTTATTCTATCATGACTGTTGTGAATCAACTTTTCAGTTCTCATCATTTAATCTAGTTACTGTAATTTAAGTATCAACTGTTTACCATGTTACAATTTATTTGATTTCTTTAAAGTAATAGTCATATTTTAAAACAGTTTCAATCTCGTATTTTTTTCTTGTGTAATTTTGAGGATTGATATATTTACTTTTAAAAAGTGAAAAATATAATTTTCTCTCACATTTTTAGTTTAAATCACTCTAAGCCCACCTATAATCGCACGCTAACCAATTCCTAACCTAACACGCAAATTAAAAGTCCTGTCAAAAAATCGAACATGTATGACGACGTGGACAACCAAATCATTTATGGACTAAATTCCATTTGACCTTGACAGGAATTGCTAAGTTCAGTTATGAAGCATAATTACTAAAATACATTCAAACGAACCAAGTGTAAACGGAAATACTGATTCTCTGGCAAATAAATATACGAGAAATACAACTAGTACTCACACAACCTATTTTAATTTAAAAAACATATTCATCAATCAATCCCTGAATATGTTTAACTTGGTCCAATCCATGGTTCGCCGGAACGGAACAGTGCACTGTCGCGGACACTGCCGTTCCAGTTCCGTTGCAACGTCGCGGCTGCGTCGCGACCGGGACGGACACATTTTAATTAAATTGTTAAAAAATACAGTATATTTCAAATATGTTTTTAATAACAATATTACAATTCAATAATATGCAAAATATTATTACAATTTAAAAAATAAATATTACAACGAATATTATGAAAATACAAGCTAATATTAATACCAAGTCGAATACCGAACTAGAATTGTGTAGGATATAATTGAAGAGTGAGGCCAAAGAGATCTGTAATTCAGGGGAATCTTCATTATCTAACTTGGCCACCACCATCATATTATTTATTTATTTATTTTTTATTTTTTTATGTTTTTTTTTCCTTATTTTTTATAGTCAAATTTGTTTTTTTTTTTTTTTCAAAATCTTTTTTCCTGTTCTGGCACCGTTCCGGTGCCGTTCCGGCCGCGTCGGGGCCGTTCCGTGGCTCCGTCTCGCCCATCCCACCACTTTCTCGGCGTTCCGACGAGCCACGGTGCAAACACCGTTCTGGTTACGGATTCCGGAACGGAGGGCACCGTTCCCGTTCCGGAACGGCCGTTCCGACCGTTCCGACGCCGTTCCGGCGAACCATGGTCCAATCAGATCATGAAAATCAGAAGATTCCATATTCATGTGCAGTTTCAAGCTTACCTAATTACACAATAAGATTATGTTCTTCCTCCATCAGACCTAAAACTCTCAAACTATCAGGATTCAAGTTCTGGTAAAACAGTCATTCGGACCGTTAGCGGCGTTTTGAGCTCGAGTTTGTGCTCCCGACATTTTAGCACTTTAAACAAATAAACACTTCTCATTAGTTAAGAAATGTGCACACATAAACACATACCTGCCCGAGTTCTTAGTTGATGTCGTCATTCGAGGATTTCGGAGATCTTTAAATTCATATGGAGATTTTCCGGGGATCATTGCTCTGATACCACGTATGTGTGACACCCATTTTCTAGTTATACTTAATTAGTATTTTAGAATATGATAGCGGAAGACTTTGAAATATATAAATCGGGAATAGAAAATTCCGACAAAATTTTTCTTTTAGAATCAGAGTAAGAGTGTCCACATATTACCAAACAACATTCACTTAATCAATTTCACAAACTATGCATGCATGACTAGAGATTAAGTTCCATTTTAGCAAAGTGAGAGAATTTTGGACAGTTTCGATCTATCAATCAAATAAATTAATAACTCTCTAACCGCTCATGACAAACACTTGAAATTTTTACCACATGCTCTACTAAGGGCCTAGATAACCTAGTAAAAACAGTTTTTAAATACCTTGAGCCATTTGAAAAGAATAATTAAAATAGTACAACTGTACAGTTTAAAATCTAAAGCAGGGGAGTGACCTTTGAAAAATCTTTATAAATTCCCTACTATTTAAAAAATCATCCAATTCTATACTAAATTACATTAGTGAGTTAGGATTCCAATACAAGTGGAATAAATCCTTTTGAGTGAGAAAAACTTTGTATTTTATTGTAAATACTACAACGACTCTGTTTCAGAGCAGTGTTGGGAAACAATTCATAATTAATTCATGGGTTATCCAAATAATGCAAACGAACTATCAAAATGAACCTAACAGAGAGCCCTATAAAGCTGTAAAATTTCATGCAATAATGTATGGAAGAGATAATTAACACGAATTATCAAACTACAAGACAGAACATAACACAGAACTAGCCTACGGACATTTTATAAGGTTTTTATGAAAACTTGCCCTAAGGTTACACAAGTTTTTGAGGAAATACCATAACATATATCAAAAGAGGTACTTTTACTCCAAAGTAACATTATATATTATGCTTCAATAGTAAGTTCCTCCAATAGGCGGGAGAGAACGATAATAAACACATAGAACGGTGTCGAATATCCTTAATAGCAAATTATACAAATAAAACCACATTAGTATATTAAGAGCACCCAAAATCCACCATGCCTCCATATGAACTCTTCTCCCGATCCTTGAACTCAACTTCAACCACGATCCTCGGGCTTGAAATCGGGTAATCCTACAAGCAATTCAACACCTATATGAGTCTTTGAGACTCAATGAGAATTCCATAGAATATCAAATACACTTAGACAAGGAATTATATAGTCATACATATACAAATATACATGTACCTCAATCACCATTTCTTTAAGAAAATTTACCGATTTACCTTTACCTTATCGGTTTACCTCTTAGAACTTTTCGATTTACCTCTTAAACCTTCCTTTCATCATTTCATAAGGAATAAGAGGAGATCCCTCACAAGGGAGTCGTCATTCTTTTGCACATACATTCATTCAAGTGCTCATACAACGTGTAAGAAAAATCATTTTCTTTAGTCGGATATCCTTTGGAAAATCAAGTAAAACCATAGACAATAAGCCTTCATTTATTTGGAACCCGTTTCATAAGTGGAATCAAACCACACACTCTTCATCTCATTTTTGGGGTACCGGTCCCTCATACCCCGTGCTTATTCGATCTATGTTTTACAAGACTTTTCAATTTTAAAAACGTGCAAGTGAGGTTAGTACATACTTTCATTCAATTCAAGCAACTGGATTAGTTGTGTGAGAAAAACATTTTTGTTCGGATATCCTTTGAAAAATCAAGTAAAACCATAGACAATAAGCCTTCATTTATTTGGAACCCGTTTCATAAGTGGAATCAAACCACACACTCTTCATCTCATTTTTGGGGTACCGGTCCCTCATACCCCGTGCTTATTCGATCTATGTTTTACAAGATTTTCCAACTTTAAAAACGTGCAAGTGAAGTTAGTATATATTCTTCATTTCACATATTCAAAGTTAGCTTTCACATAAGCACACATATTTCCACATATTTCACAAAAGGCACATAGTTTAGTCACAAAATCACAAAAGCAAGTAAGACATATAACAACTCAAGCAAAGAACATAGATCACATATTTACACATAAAGCAAAACAATTCAAAGCATTCGGTTATTTATAATTACTATCTCCAAGTTTCATTAATTAAAGTTCAAGCCCTCTTTCTCAAGAGACTTGAAGTTTTCTCTCAAGTAACACAAAATTTCATTTATTACATTTTCTTTCCAAAATATTCAAACCACCATCAACAATTCAATCGCATTCAATTCCATTTTTAATTAATCTTGTTCTCGGTTTCTTATCTTCGTATTTATCTTATTACTCATAGATCATAAACCATGGATCATAAGCTTCCTCGACCCGAAGGGAGTACACTTACAACCACGCAGGTCGATATATATACACATAGAAACATATACTTATATATAGCACATGTAGATTATAAATAAACCATGGATCAAGTACTTTCTTCGACCACGCAGGTTTACGAAAACCATGGATCGAAGTTTCCTTAAGATCACGCAGGTCTAGTATATATATATTTACATATACATAAATAAAAATTAAATTATCATATTATTCTTAGTTCTTCAAGATTATTTCAATTAAGGCTTAGATTATTACATGCATGGATCATCTAACAATAAACAAGCAAAGTAATATAACTTCCCAAATTTTCGGCCATTAAGAACAAAGAAGGAGAAAGAAGAAATAATATTGGTGAAGAATCACTTGTAGCAAGAATATGAAATTCTCACCTAGTTTCTCTTGAGAATATGAAGGAATTGGTGGATTGAATAACCCACTACAAGAACCTTGAAGAAATTATAAAGAAATTAGAAGAAAACATTAGGGAATTTTCGAAAATGAAAAGGAAGAAGAAAATTGAGAGCTTTCTTACACTTCTAGTTGAAGAAACTTCTTTTTGGAAATGATGAAAGATTTTGAGCTTCCTACACTAATAATTTCGAAATGGAGGAGAAGAAGAGAGATGATGTTTTCTTAAGAGCTTTAAGATATGGTGGAGAAGACGAGAATTCATTTGGGTGTTGGGTTCTATTTATAGAGTTTTGCAAGCATTTGGGGGTGTTCTGGGAATTTCCTCTTTAGGTGGGTTGGATTGGAGATGGTTCTATGGCTTGAGCTTGAGTAAAAATGGAGTCTTGGTGAGGGGATGGTGGTGATGGCCGAATTTAGGGAGAGAGGAAGAAGAAAGAGAATGGGTTTCAAATGCTTAGGTGGAAAGAGAGAGAAAGTGGGTCTTGAATTAAAAGGTAAAGTGAAGTACCATTCTCAATGAAGAAGGTACAAGCCACTTAAGCCTTCAATTCTCCCAATTAATGAGTCTTTCTACATTAAAGAATTGTACACATGGAAAATAAAATCCATGCGTGTCTCCACATGGCCGAAAATTACAAGAAGAGTGGGGAAAATTATATTTCTAAGTTTATTCACTCATTTAATTATCTAATATGCATGAATTTATTCTTTTTCTAAAAAAATAGTGTATGCATAAATATATTCCAACTATTCCAAATTAAATTCTAGAATGCAATAATCTAATTAAAATATGAAATTTTCAACTAGTTATTTTTCGTGTGAAATTTTTCAAATATTCGATCCTAATAAATCAACTAATCACATAATTTAAGTCGCACATAAAGTACATCAAGAATGCATGTTTAATTATGCTAGCTCATAATAAATTATCCTATTAGCACATAAAATTTCTAAACGTAAAGTCTACTTATGAAAAAAAATAATAAAAATATAAAACGAGTAATCCGAAAGGGCGGGGTGTTACAATTTATATATATTTTTCAATTTTCAAACTTATTATTAACATATATATTTTATTCCACCAACTCATTTTTGTTTCCTTCTATGTATCTCTCCTCGTTAATATCTGTTGGCGCCAGATTTCTACCGACAAAGAAATCCTCCTCACTTGGGAAGTAAAGATTGGCGAAAGATTTGTTCCAATGTTTATTTACGATATTTAGAGTCCTACCTTTGTAATACTTTAGGACTTAGATTCATTTCCTTGCACTTTACTCTTGTTAGGAATCTTTCATAGTTATCTAGATTAAAACTAGATATTGACTAGGATTATGTTTCCTAGTTATTCGGTTCCTTTGGAAGACAGATCTTTGGAGGCCGACCTCACGCCTATATAAGGTTCCTCGCCTCACAAAGACCGTGACACTTTTGTTGGGAGAAAAATCACTCCATAGCTTTGAAGAATCGCTGAAACGTTCTGCTGAACAGAACTGTGCCAACGTTGGATGTGTCACCTTATACAGATCTGCTGTATAGATCTCTCGAGAGATCAACCGCGTCACTGAAGGGAGTTCAGGGCAGAAAGGAGTTCTAGGCACGCTGTTGTTGGAAGAAACACGGAGTTCGAGTTGTATACAAGAACGGCATATTACATAAAGAGGGAGTCTTTAGTGTTTTTATTAAGTCCTATTAATGTACACTAACTAGTGAAATCGTGTTTGCAGGTCCACGTGGATGTAGGGCACAATTGTGTCTGAACCACATTGATTCTTGTGTTTTGTTTATTTGCTTTAGTAGAGTATAACTGTGTCAACACGAGAATTACAGTTGTAACTAAAATCTTGTTTCATCTAAACAAACTGTTACAAGCTAGAATTACTGAATTTATAGGCATATAAATCAACAATTGGCATCAAGAGCCTGTCACTAGATATACATAGTGTGTGATTTTGGGAATTTGATTTATTTGCCATTTATTGTTCATAGGTACTATGAGTTCTCATATGGAAGGAGGTTCTACTACTCGCCCACCACTGCTCACGGGAACCAACTACTCCTATTGGAAAACTAAGATGAAGATGTTCATAAAGTCAATGGATGAAGACGCATGGCGAACAGTGTTGACTGGATGGAAGCGACCCGTTGCCACAGATGAGAAAGGGATTGAAACTGAGAAGCATGAGAAAGACTGGAGCAAAGCCGAACAAATTGCAGTAAATATGAATTCCAAAGCTTTGAATGCTATATTCAATGGAATTGATATCAATCAATTCAAGATAATCTCGGCGTGTGAGTGTGCTAAAGAAGCATGGGAGAAAATCCAAACAACTTACGAGGGAACTGCTTCAGTTAGACTATCCAAACTTCAAATGCTTCCCACCCGGTTTGAAGATCTTCGAATGGAAGAAAATGAGACCGTGAGCGAATTTAACTCCAAATTATGTGACATATCAAATGAAGCTCATGGCCTCGGTGAAACCTATCCTGAAGTTAAACTTGTACGAAAAGTACTCAGATCCATGCCAGAGCGATTCGCGTACAAGATCACTGCCATAGAGGAAGCCAGTTATGTGGACTCATTGCGACTTGAAGATCTAATTGGAAATCTACAAACTTTTGAAAACAAGTTGAACATCAGCAGAATGGACAAAGAGAGAATAATTGCTCTGCAAACTGTATCGGACACCACAACATCTGTGTCTACTGTCCCTATGACAGCACTTGAAGTCAAGCTCACAAAATCCATGTCCATAATAGCAAAAAAATTCGGAAAATTCATGAAGAGAAATGGACATCCTACAAACTCTGAGAGAAAACCCAGGAACTCTACAGATAAGCCAGAAATCAAGAAGGGAATTCGATGTAGAGAGTGTCATGGTTATGGTCATATCCAGGCAGAATGTGCTAACACTCTGAAAAAACAAGGAAAATCACTTGCCACAACCTGGAGTGATGACAACTCAGATTCTGATGATGAGAGTGAAGTTAGTGACGATGATACAAACAATGACTTATGTGGAACTTGCAGCATCACATAAGACACACTTGAAGACATCACATGCACAGAACCGCCACATCTCAGGTATGTCACACAGAAAAATGAAAATTACGAAAAACTAAATATACATTTTCTGTCCACAAGGAATGACAAATCAGAAGATGAAGGTGAAGATTCCATCCAACAAATTCAACAACAATTGGATGATCTCCTGAAGCAATGTCATGAAGTCAGTAATGAAAATAAACTCATGAAAGAAAGAATCAAAGAACGAGAGGAAGAGAACAAAGGAGTATATCAAAACTGAATGACAGAATTGATGAACTTGAGATGGAGATTGAAGTCTTTGAAGTGGAACAGGACTTCGCACAAAGAGACATCGACAATCTCAAAGATCTGTTGAAGTATTGGCAAGACTATGATGGTGAAAGAGCAAAAAGAATCAGGAAAAATCTTTTTCCAAAAATACATGCTGATGATCACCAAGATATTTCACCACCTGTTGGCACAATGTTTGAGGCTTCTATCAGTAAGATAAATCGCACTGCATTTCTTCCCTCAAATAGATTAGATGAAATCATAAATGCTCATCCTTCTAATCCCAAAAGAATTGGTTTGGGGTATACTGATGGACAATCTAATGCAAACACTGGTTCAAACCAGAAAATTAGATTCGTCAATCCCACATCTTCGCATGTGACTACCCAAACCCATCCTACTAAGTTTATTCCTATCTGTCACTTCTGTCACAAAGTAGGGCATGTCAGGCCTAAATTCTTTAAAAGATGGAAACTGATAAATAAAAAGTTAGCATATCAGACATCCAATTCCGCTGCGTGGGTTAGTTACCCCCAAAGTAAAAGCTCTTATAAACAATGGATGAGAAATGATAGTACTAACTGCTGGTCATCTATTTTATCTTTAAATGCATGTGTTACTAACTCTTGGTATTTTGATAGTGGATGCTCCAAACACATAGACAGGTGAAAGGAATTTCTTGTCAAATTTGCATAACATGTCTAGTGGACAAGTTACTTTTGGAGATGGAAATAAGGCTTATGTAAAATGAAAAGGGGACTTGAGTGTTGGAGGATTGCCAAACCTGAACACTGTTCTGTATGTGGAAGGTTTGAAATCAAATCTTCTGAGTGTAAGTCAGTTGTGTGACCTATACGACTCAGTATTGTTCACAAAGCGTAAGTGTGAAGTATTTGATGAAAACAAAAAAATGTGTTATAACTGGATACATGTCATCAGATAATTGCTACAAAATTGATCAGATTGATAAATCAGATCAATGTCATCACACTTCTTTTGACCTCACTGATCTCTGGCATCGGAAACTAGGTCACCTAAATTTTCATGATCTAATCCGTCTTGTTATTGCAGGCTGCGTGAAAGGGGTACCACAACTGAAGACTGACACACCTGAGTCATGTGGTGACTGTCCATTGGGAAAACAAGTACGGATATCTCACAAGAACATAGATCATGCAGGAACTAGTAGGACCTTGGAACTCATTCACATGGATTTAATGGGACCAATGCAGACCGAGAGCATTGGTGGAAAAGGTATGACTAGTTTGTGTTGATGATTTCTCAAGGTTCACTTGGGTACGTTTCATTAGGGAAAAGTCAGAGACCTTTTATGAGTTCAAAACTCTGTGCAAAAAATTGCGAATTGAAAAATTCAGCAATAGTGGAAGAATTCGAAGCGATCATGGAAGAGAGTTTGAAAGCTCTTCATTCACAAAATTTTGTGATAAACATGGTATCTCACACGAATTCTCAGCACCAAAGACACCACAGTAGAATGGTGTGGTAGAAAGAAATAACAGAACTCTCCAAGAAATGACTCGCATAATGCTTATCTCAGCAAGAGTAGCCACAAAGTTCTGGGCTGAAGCTATGAGCACTGCCTGTTACACCATAAACCGTGTACATCTCAGACCAGGTACCAAGAAATCTCCATATGAAGTATGGAAAGGTAAGAAACCCAACTTAAGTTACTTTCATGTCTTTGGGTGTGAATGTTACATCTTGAATGATAGAGAACAACTCGGTAAGTTCTCTGCAAGAGGAGATAAAGGTACTTTTCTTGGTTACTCTCTAAACAGCAGGGCTTAACGCGTTTATAATGAACGTACAATGACTGTCATGGAATCCATGAATGTAAGTTTTAATGAAGTCTTATCTGCAGGAATGGATGAGGAAGAATCTAGTCCTGGAAAAACCATTGTACCAGTACAAACTCCAGAAGTCAGCACACAAGAAGTGACAGCGGTGAAGGAAAGCACAGAAGAAAGAAAAAGGCCATCAAAACGAGTTGTAAAAAATCATCCTTCTGAACAGGTGATAGGAGAAATTGATGAAGGTATGAATACTCAAAATAAGCCCAAAGTTGATTATCAAGAAATGGTCAGGTATGTTTGCTATACTTCTACTATAGAACCAAAGAACATCAAAGAAGCGATGCTTGATGAGTATTGGGTACAAGCTATGCAAGAGGAACTTGAACAGTTCACTCGACATGAAGTGTGGGAACTTGTTCCACGACCCGACCAGGTAAACGTTATAGGTACTAAATGAGTGTTCAAAAACAAAAAGGACGAACTTGGTAATATAACTCGCAACAAAGCCCGTCTTGTTGCTCAAGGATACACCCAAATTGAAGGAGTAGATTTTGATGAAACATTCGCTCCGGTAGCACGACTTGAGTCAATACGACTTTTACTCTCGGTAGCTTGTGCTTTAAAGTTTAAACTTTTTCAAATGGATGTAAAGAGTGCGTTTTTAAATGGTCTTTTAAATGAAGAAGTGTATGTCGAACAACCAAAAGGATTTCAAGATCCACTCAAACCTCAACATGTTTATAAACTTAAAAAGGCCCTATATGGTTGTAAACAAGCTCCTCGGGCTTGGTATGAGCGACTTACGACTTTTTTAGTTGAAAAAGGATACATAAGAGGTGGGGTAGATAAAACGCTATTTGTCAAAAAATTTAAAAACGAAATCCTTTTGGCCCAAATCTATGTGGATGATATTGTGTTTGGGTGTACTTCTGACCACAAGAAAGATGAATTTATCTCTCAAATGTCAAAAGAATTTGAAATGAGTATGGTTGGAGAGCTAACATACTTCCTTGGCTTGCAGGTAAAGCAGATGAAGGATGGAATTTTCATCACACAAAGCAAGTATGCTAAGAATCTCGTAAGTAAATTTGAGTTAGATAATGCGAAGCCTCTAAAAACTCCAATGAGCTCTACTAAAAAGTTGGGACGAGACTGTGATGGCACAGACGTGGATCCCACATTATACAGGAGTATGATTGGAAGTTTACTTTATCTTACTGCTAGTAGACCAGACATTTGTTTCAGTGTAGGAGTATGTGCTAGGTACCAATCAAATCCTAAAGAAAGTCACTTAAGTGCAGTCAAGCGCATAATACGATACGTGAGTGGAACTCTTGAACTAGGGATATGGTACTCCAAAGATACTAACACTTGCCTTGCAGGATACAGTGATGCTGACTGGGCAAGAGATGAGAAAAAGTACTACAGGAGGCTGTTTCTACATGGGTAACAACTTAGTATCTTGGTACAGTAAGAAACAAAACTGCATTTCCTTTTCAACTGATGAGTCTGAGTACATAGCTGCAGGTAGTTGTTGCACTCAACCTCTTTGGATGCAACAACATATGTTACATGACTATGGCTTTCATGAAAAACTCTTGCATATCTTCTGTAATAATGAAAGTGCTATAAATATCTCAAAAAACCCTGTCCAGCATTCTCGAACCAAACACATAGATCTTCGACACCATTTCATTAGGCAATTAGTTGAGCATAAACGTGTGACTATAGATTATGTGTCCACAGACAATCAACTTGCTGATATTTTCGCAAAGCCTCTTGATTCCCTTAGGTTTGGTTCCTTGCGTAAAGCGCTTGGAATTTGCCATGTGCAAAACTGAATTTTCTATGATAGTGCAATTAATACTTATGTCCGGATTGCACTTGATTTTTTTACTCGGACATTATATGTGTCACCTGCTAATGTGACATCATTTTTTTGGAACAGTAAAGATGGGAGTTTCATTTTGACTAATGGGTGTGTATTAGTTTTTGTGAATTAATTTTTTGTTTCCACAGTTAGCCATGATAGAAATGTGATGCCCCCTCTATCGGGAGTGATCAATGTCTATGACCTCATTCATCTCAAAGATCATATCTTTATTGGAAGAATTATGCTACCGCATATGCATTCTTGACTTCTATTTAAAAGCTATGTGGATTCTTAAGCAGGTTGCCCTCCTAATGTTTGCTTGAACATCATATAAACAAAAAAAAAAAAAAAAACAATGTAATTTGAATCTACAATGAAATATATATATATATATATATATATATATATATATATATATATATATATATATATATATATATATATATATATATATATATATATATATATATATATATATATATATATATATATATATTTGGGATGATATTCAAGCATATATTAGCAAAATTCTCTTTGAAGTCCATGATCGAATTGCTGTGCTAATCGCATACGCATTCATAACCCTAATAAAATTACCTAATTTATGGTTTCTTGAGTATGGTCACGGGGTTATAGTTATATCGTGCATCCAAGAGTTTGCTCGGTGACCTTCTATTGTGATTTTCTTTAAGATCATCAAATTAATTCATGAAAACCAAGCCCTCAACTTTTAATCTTGTGATCTTCTTGATTTTCTTTTCCTTAAAAGATGTGATTTTTTTTCCTTTTAAATTTTTTTTAGTATTTTATATATATATATATATGGGCTTTGTGAATTTTTTGGTTCCTAGTTGTCTCTGGCCACGTGGCTATGGCCATGTCATTTGCCTTCTCTATTTTCTGATGTTCCGTGTGGAGAATATCTTGTTTGTTATTGGTCACGGATTTTGTGGTATCTTCTTCTGATTTGAAAATATCCGGTATTTGAAGAGTCCTCTCTTTTTCTGCCTCTTTTCTCGGTCCATGTGCTTTAAATATCTGCCCCTTCTAGGGTTTCCCTCTCTCACTTTATTCTCTCTTTATTTTCACCCTTCTCTCTCATCTTCTCTTTTCTACCGCCGTTCTCTCTCTCGTTTCTCTCTGTGTTCACTATTCACCATGGGCAAAAATCGATCTGCTGAGGGCTCCAAGAAACGACGCCACACTCCCTTTGCCTCGCCTGCTGAGAAGAAGTCCAGAAAATCCTCCAAGAAAGTTCGCCCTACTGCTGTGGAAGTCTCTCATGTTCCCACTATCACAGATCTGGACCCCATCTCTACTCCCATGGCTTCACCATCACCGAGTCTCAAGACAAGTGATGTGCCCGATCATGTTGATACTGGAGTGGCTGATCTTGACGGTGACAGCCTTTCTGCAACTCGACAAGATGATTTGGATCTTCCCTCAGATCCAGAGATTGCCCCTCGCAACGTTGTGTTTCCTGCTCAACTCCGTCGTTCTAATCGAAAACACGAAGGCCCATCTGTCTCCATTCCCCCCTCCGAGTCTGAAGGTTATCAGTTCTCTTCTTCTGAGCCTATTCCGGAGGATGACCCCTCGCGTTCTGAATCCTCTGATTCATCTGTGGGCTCTCAACTCTCTGCTGGTAACTATTTCTCATCCCTTTTTTATTTCTCTCTTGCTAAAGAAAACTGGAATAGTATGAGTAAGCGTGCGTGCTCTCCTGAGCGTGTTTTGTCTAGGGCTGTTTTACCTCTGTCTGAGATTTTCCGTCTTCTAAAATCTCAAGGGTTGCTTGGCACTATTGTGAGTGCACAACCTTTCGAACGGTCTGTCATTGTTGAGTTTTATGCCAATCTCTCTGATCGTTTTTCTGTTGTGGGGTTTCGTGGTTATGGGAAAGTGTATTTGAGGGGTTCCTTCTATTCTGTGACTCCTGCCCTGATTAATGATTTTTATAAATGTCCAAACGAGGTTTCCTCCAAACCCTCTGTTTCAAAAGATACTTTGGCCTCTGTTCTCACTGCCAAAGTGTTGAAAAAATGGCCCGGTCCGAAGTCTGCTTTACATGTTTCTAAGCTGACTCAGCTGTATTCGGTCCTGTTTATGATAGGCATTTCCAACTGGTTTCCCACTACTCACAATGCTACTCTCAATCCCACCCAAGCTGAGTTTTTATGGTGCATCACTCATGACCATAAAATCAATATTGGTGATTTGATTTTCAATCAGATTGGTGTGTTAGCCAATTCCAGAACCGAGCGTGAGCATCTGCCCTTTCCTTCTCTGATCTACCAGCTTTTGATCAAACAAGGCCTGCCCACTTGTGATGCCACTCTGTTGGATCCTCCTGGCCGTCCAATCACTATACATGGTAAGGTTATTTCTGAACATTTTGCTGATATGCCTCTTATGAACCCTTCTGTTGTTCAGCCAGTCCCTAGTGCGAAGAAGGCTCCTATTGTCTCTGCCTCTGTTCCTCCGCCAGTTGATGTTGTCACCAAGGATGAGCTCACCCGTTTTGAAGAGACTATCCAGGCCTAGCTTGCTCAGGGGTTTGCGTCTATTCAGGATCAGCTGCTTAGGACTTTAGCACATTCTGGTCAGAAAGGGGGAGTAGCAACAACTCGAACTCCTGCGGCTTCAACCAAGACCAAAGACAAAGGCAAAAAGAAGGCATCCCTCCTCACTCCTCCTCCGCCCAGCTCTCGTGATGAGGATGATCTGTTCTCTGGCTTTAGTTATTAAAGCAGAGATTTATTTTTAATTTTTTCGTTTTAATGTCTTTCATCTTAAACTATCTGCTATTACTTTTGGTCTGTAATAGCTAGTATTGTTTTCTTCTTTCTGCATCTTAGACTTTTTTGGTTATCTTTTTATTTGCATTGATAACTTTTTTTGAGTTAATTTTGCAGTGATGTTATATCTCTCTTATTTGTTTCACTGATGCCAATACTTCTCTCTGCAGGCAATTTTTATGTAGCCACTGCTACTGTGCTAACAGTATGTGCTATTGTGCTAACAGTATGTGATGCAGGGGGAGTCTTTCTTTTTTAGTCTTATCTGCAGGGGGAGTTCTTGTTAAAACTGGATTCTGACCAAATATATGCCAAAGGGGGAGATTATTGGCGCCAGATTTCTACCGACAAAGAAATCCGCCTCACATGGGAAGTAAAGATTAGCGAAAGATTTGTTCCCATGTTTATTTTGGAAATTTAGAGTCCTACCTTTGTAATACTTTAGGACTTAGATTTATTTCCTTGTACTTTACTCTTGTTAGGAATCTTTTATAGTTATCTAGATTAGAACTAGATATTGACTAGGATTCTGTTTCCTAGTTACTCAGTTCCTTTGGAAGACAAGTCTTTGGAGAATGACCTCACGCCTATATAAGGCTCCTCGCCTCACAAAGACCGTGACATTTTTGTTGGGAGAAAAATCACTCCATAGCTTTGAAGAATCGCTGAAACGTTCTGCTGAACAGAACTGTGCCATCGTTGGATGTGTCAACATATACACATCTGCTGTGTATAGATATCTCGAGAGATCAACCACGTCACTGAAGAGAGTTCAGGCCAGAAAGGAGTTCTAGGCACGCGGTGTGGATCTGCTGTTGGAAGAAAGACGGAGTTCGAGTTGTGTACAAGAACGACATATTACATAAAGATAAAGTTTTTAGTGTTTTTATTAAGTCCTATTAATGTACACTATAAATCTGAACTAGTGAAATCGTGTTTGCAGGTCCACGTGGATGTAGGGCACAATTGTGTCTGAACCACATTAATTCTTGTGTTTTGTTGATTTGCTTTAGTAGAGTATAAGTGTGTCAACACGAGAATTACAGTTGTAACTAAAATCTTGTTTCATCTAAACAAACTGTTACAACCTAGAATTACTGAATTTATAGGCATATAAATCAACAATATCTACACACTATCTCCTCATTAATAATAGGGTCCATTTGATATACACCCCTCAAATGGAAAATATATAGGGATAGGTTCACCGTTAAAAATCCTTTTCTGAGATACCCCTAGAGAGACAAAAGTATTATTGTGCCCTTATGTGAAATTTTCGCCCAAATGCATTCAACATTTTCACCAACTGCATTTATCATTTTAGACATGCATTTAGTATTTTGTACTGCATATATCATGATTTTTAATTTAATAATTTTCTTTTATTCATGTATATATATTGTCCTATTCTTTTTATTATTATTTTATTTTTTTATAAATTATTTTTTTAATATTTCGATTGTTTTTAATTAGTTTAATTTTATATATTTTTTAATTTTTTTAATTTTTCATTTTTTAAATTTTTAAATTTTTAAATTTTTTAATTTTTTAATTTTTAATTTTAATTTTTTAATTTTTTTTATTAATTCAAAATTAGGAAAAATTATTGTACTGAAAGTATACACTATAGTGTCAATAGTCATGTATAGTTATATATAGTCTTATACTACTTTTTTACCCCAAAATTCATCTACACAACCAAAATTCACAATTTGGATCTTGATATTATAAATCAACTAACAAACAGAAAATGAAAAAACACCATCACATGCATATGTTGTTCAAACATGAACAAACATTACTCTACATTAAAAAAACCTATAGTATACATATAACTATATGTTAATACATGTGCCTATAGTTATCTACAATTATTTATAGTTATATATAGTGACATAAAGTCAAAACTACTATAGCATGAATCCAACTTCACAAGGCACTTCACCGCATATTACGTGTCATAAAATTATAATAAAAGCAAAACCTACAACAAAAAAATACGAGTTAAAGAGCAAAATGGAACGTGCGAGGTAGATTACATGAAAAATACAAAAAAAAAACATGATTTTTTTTTGATAAATTTACTATACTAAAATCGACTACAAATGACTATAGTGTACTACAAGTATTATAGTCAAGTATAGTTATATGTAGTAATCAGGGCCGGTTCTGAGGGGAGGCGAAGTAGGCGGTCGCCTAGGGCCACCGGTTTTTTGTAAAAAAATAGGGTCCAAAATTTTTTTATACCCTTTATATATTAGTATTTGTTCAAAAAAAATTATATTTTATATATAATTATTGAGTTCCTTAATTCATAAATAGGTATTGATCAACGATTTTTACTTGTTTCCATAATTTCTCTGATTATGGGGCCCCTAATTAATAAATATGTAGTGCATTAGCTATTTATTTTTATATATTTACACTTGCTTTAGTGCTTGTTGACATCAAAATTAAGATTAAATTATGAATTAATGGCCTAAAGAAATTGATTATTAATCCGGATCTGGAATGAAAGTCTATTATAAATTTGGACTTATATCAAATTTTAGAGATTAAATTACAAATTAATAACCCAAATAAACCGGTTATCAATTTGGATCTTAAATCAAAGCCTGTAAGAAATTTGGGCTTTATATCGAAGTTCACTCTAAATTTGGGCTCTACGAATGGGTGATGTGGGTTAACTCAAAATAAGTACTTCATATTCATTTGGGTTAACTATTTGGGCTTATAAAATCTAGCCCACATGAAGTTGCAAGTGTTCAAGCCCAACGGCCCATGTTTCAAGTCAAGAAATCCTCAAATCGATTTCTAGATATTCAAATCTACTTCCGCAAATCAAAGAAGGAATCAAGCTCTCAATTCAAGAACAAGCTTCGTCCCTTGGATTAAATCTAGGAGAAGAATTAGAGGAATCAACAAAGATTGTAACCCGTTTCCACAAAAGGCTGTATACGATGGATATACTAAAAATTCCCATACAAATTTCATAGAAAGGGCCTCCCTTAGATCTCCAGAAAATACAAACAAACATACATAGATTAGATTTTCAAGTCTTCATTACCACATTTTCAAGAACAAAAAAAAAATGGCTCCACTTGTAGTTTTGTACTCCTCTCCAAAGAAGGTACTTTTGCTCTGACTAATTTTGCTAATTTTCTTCACTTCAACATACATTTCTTCTGCCAATCAAAACCGACAACAACCACAAAAGATTTCAAGAATGTTGTTAGATTTAAAAGATGATGGTGAAAGTAATCAGCCAATCACTATCAAGAAAAAAACTCACTTCTTCTTCTTCTTTTTCTTCAATGGCAAAAGAAGCTTTTTCAACCAAGAACAAAACTAAACTCATTAAGCCCACTGCAATTCCATCAAAGAACCAAACAAGGCTAATCAAAACCACCATTAATGGCGGACTCAAGAACCAGACTAAGCTGATTAAGCTCCCATCTAATTCATCATCAAAAAACGAAACCAAGAGAAGTTCATTAGACTCAACCACTATTATTAAAACCCCACTAAAGAAACTTAATTTCACTTCAAAGAAAACATCCTCGAACTCCACAAACACCAAAAATTCTTCCGATCTACCATCCAACAACAAAACAACAGCAGCAATGAAAAAATGCCAATTAAAAAAAATCGTCGCAGAAAATGCCCAAAAAAAACCCAGCTAGATCGATTCCGTCTCCTCCTCCCACCTAGTTTCAAAATTCAGAGACCTCCCGTTACAGGAAAATACTAGAAACTTAGGAGGTTTTATGGTGAAATTGAAGGGATTAAGCACCAAAACAAAGTAAAGAATGGAAGATTGAAAAGAGCATGAACTTTTGGATTCATACCTATGAAAAAACTAGATCTGAGATCTTTGAAAGGGGAATTGAAGATCTGAAATATTTATATTTGTTAATTTCGTAATTGTGGTATTATTGAAGGACATTTTCGATAATTCACCTGGGTTAGATGTTGGGATTGAAGATGTGATAAGTTGTCAAGCCAATTTTGGCTTGACTATTAATAATTCAATTTGGTGATTATATTAGTGGGGCCACTTGTCAAGGATGGGTATTTCAATCAAACCAAACGTTGTATACGGGAGTACAATTCATCCCATCATGAGTAATAATGCAAACCAAAGAGGCCCTATATATACTGATATACATAGTAATACGCTTAGATACTTAATAACCACAATCAAGAGACATAATAGTGTTAGAGTAGGTGACCAAAAAGCCAACTTGTGGCTGTGGTCTTTACATTTATTATTGTAATAGATAATCCTTTTTTGTATTATTGATAAAACACCTTGGCATTTTATATCTTTGTCCCTTTGTCAGAAGCATAGATATAGTCCTTACAGTTATTACAAGTACTAGTAATTGATCGTTAGGATCGTGAGATATTTACTTTAGTATTATAACTGTTAAACGTGTTCCTAGTCGAATGGTTACGCCACCAATGAGGATATCAGCCTTTTCCATTAAGAGACTAGCATTTAGTGTATGTGTACTGCATCTCATCAGTAAACGGTATTGTGATATCGGCATGCATAAGTGGGTGCTCGTAAGTTGACGAGTTCACTGAACTCCCTCACCCTAGAAATCTCTAAGTGGTTCTCAATAATCGAGTAGAGATATCTATGGTATAGTTGTACACCATTACTCCTTATGAGCTAGACATCACCGTGACGTCACTAAAGGACCAGCTGTATCGTGACATGTCCCTAAGTTCCACCGAGGACCGACCCAAGGGCCAGTGTTCGTGCAGTCCGAAATGTAGTGGGAGATTTGTGCATTGTAGTCGGGGATTCGATCGCTAGAATAGTCTTGGATGTCTTGTGTGTTCTCATAGTTTGTAATCTCTAAGTCTCTGGCCAGAGCTGACTAAGTGATGATTAGAGAATTTGATTCTCTAAGTCATGCACATACCGACTACAAAACTTAGAACGACCGCATAGTCATTGAACTACTAAGGAGGTCTCGTTGAACCAATGCCTCTAGTTCAATCGGGACATATGAATCGAAGGGATCGTACTGTACGCTAACTATATCAAAAGGTTCTTGCAAGCACTTCATTTGTATCTAAGGAATCGTGCCGCGTAGTTGCTAGACGCCAATCTTGATTCGTTGGGTGATTAAGGTGAAACGAGCTTCATCTTAATCGTAACTCTAAGGGAAGAGTTTTGACCACAAAGGGTTGTGGGCCCATGACTAGCTTACACCTAAACCATCGAGGGTCACACTGCCCGTGCACATGAGATCTTTGAATAAACGGTCAAAGATAAAAATGTTTAATCTTTGCATGATTGGAAGTCAATATGATTGGGTCCAACATTAGTAATTTGGAATTACGAATGAGAATAACAAAAGGAAAAGAATAGGCGAACATCTTTGTGGACTTTCTAAATCGGGAAGTTTCCAAATTTAGAAAATTGGCACTCGTAATGATGAGGACATTATAATGATTCCGAAAATGTAATCGTTACAATTTTCCGATCATTGAATTGAGAGAAACGAGCGAGTAAGGAACTAACGAGCTTAAGCTGTTGGGCCGGTCCAACTTAAGCCCGTTAGGGCTTTTATACAAGACACTATAAATACTTGATTTATAGGTCTTGCACAAATACAACCCTAATACAAAACCCTAGCCGCTCTAATCTCTCTCTCGGCCAACCTCAACCCGCGGCCACTACCGCCGCCGTCGCCACCATCTCGCCGGAGTCGGCCATCCCTTGGCCGATCGTTTTGGTAGTTCTCTTCTCTTTTCGTTTCTTCCAATTTATTCTAACTATTTCGTGTCTAGTGCCACGTTTTAGTAGATCAAAGTATACGAGATGAAATCCGAGAGGAAGAAGATCGAAGAATCAAAGAATCGAGGAGCAGCCACCGAGCCAACGACGCATGCGCTCCCACACGCCGCCATAAAACAGCGCGTGATCCTCACGCGCCGCCGTTGCTCACGCCGTCGCCGCTGCCGCTTCGCCGTCACCGCTCCCGGATTGCACTGATTGGTTTCCTTGGCAATCTTGCTTCGTTTCGTGCGCCTACCTCACGCTTCAAGAGGTAAATTTTCGAATCCGTTGTTATTCGATATTGATTTAATATAGATTAGATATGTATGTTCGTATCGTAGTATATTGTAGCGCGAGCATGATTAATTTATTTAGTGCGAGCATGCTAGTTGATTAATTGTCGAATAAATAATTCGCATGTATGTTGTTTTTAATTTCGCTTGAAGCGCAAAGGTACGCAATTAATTGTTTACAATTATCGGGCATGTGATTATGTGATTTAAATTTGTTTAAATTACCATAAAATTTTTGTTTTTCGCGGCATACACGTGTCCGATTCCCAACACTGGTATCAGAGCTCGTTGCGTAATTAATTGCGTTTTTAATATGCTATAATTTTGATGCATGTTCGATTTATTAAAATAACAATTGTTGTATTTTGTAATTGGGAGTTTTCGAAAGTTTAAAATATTTTTGAAATATTTTTTAGAATTTTTCCAGCTTTAAAATTGGAAAATCGGATCTGAAATTTTATTTAAAACGTCAGTTTTTAATTTCTTCGTATCGAACTGGTCGAACCGGCTGGTTCGATGGTTGTGTGCGATCCAATTGACCGAATCCACGTGGATTCGGGTCGTCATACCGGTTCTCGGTCCGACTGACCCGACCCAGTGATTTGGGTCAACTGGACCGGTCAGAACCGGACCGTTTCGGTCCGAACCGGTTCATTGAAAAAAAAAATTATTTCAAATTTCTAAAATTTAAACTAAAAAAAAATTGATTTTAATTTTTGGAAAATTATTTTCAATTAATCCCAATTAGATAATCGAATCAACAATCATCTATTTTAGTAAATATGTGTTAGATTAATTAATTAATTTAAAATTTTAAATTAATTTTAATTAATAGAACACACATATAATATTGATTATACTTCAACTTAATTAATAGTACCTCAACATTATTTGATTGATTTATGCTAGTTGAGGTCCTATAATTATTTTGAAAACCCGATAATTAATTAATGTAATTAATTATATAGTTAGGTCGTATGTTCTTCTTTGGACAATATGCGCTTCCATATACCCTTAGAGAACATAGATGTAGGAATCACATAGACCAATCCGAACCTTCTGATGTGATAAAACAGTTTCTAAAAATCCCTTATTCTTAATATAATTAAGAATTATTTCATGCAATAAAGAAAAACCAATTTGTTGAATTTTCTTTCCTTCTGCCACCGGTTGAATTATGTGTAGCCCATTACTGTAGTGCAATAAGCCGTGTTAGCGGGGAGTGCTATGGTAAAGTAAGATGTAATTTTCTATTGACATAAGATGAAGGTAGCCATAGAAAATGGTTATGCTCGATTAACGTGGTCGGCTAGATTAACTAGGGACTGCATTAGTTTGGCATAATTAAGTTCTATGAGCATCTTTGATTGGTAGGTTAGACTTGACACACAACGATTTTGAATTCGCGAGATTAACTTAGGTCATTATCAAGTGTGAGGAAAATTAATTTAGGGTCATATCATGGATATGATGTATTGTGATCTACCTTTGGGCAAATATAAATCGGGCTAGATTAACTACGTGTTATATTTGTTTGTTGGACCTAAAGCCCATTAAAGAAAAATCGGTTTTCTCGTTTGTCTACTAGAGGGAAGCGGAACTCGATAAAATTAGTGGGAGAACAATTAAATAACATAAGTCCAAACATTTAATTTTAAAATTCATTTTAATACGAATCTCTAATAATCCTCTTCTCTAAACCTCTCAGATAATCATGTCTAAGAATCCCCTAATGTCAATCCTCGACAATATACTCAATGGCCCTAATTACGTAGATTGGTTGCGTAGTCTTAAACTTGTGCTAACCGTCGAGGGGCGTTTCTATGTCCTTAATGAGAGACTTCCTGCCACTATAGCCGCCACTGCGACCGATGCTGAAGAGGAAACTTATGAAGCATGGAAGAAAGATGACACTCATGCTAGGTGTTATATGATAGCCGCCATGGAGCCCGCGCTTGCGAGGAAATATGAGTCTCACTTACATGCTTTCAATATCAAGGCTCATCTCGATAGCATGTACAGTGAGAATATTAGGGCATCGAGGTAGGCTGCTACAAATGAGTTGATCACGACGAGACTGCGCGAAGGGACTTTGGTCCACGATCACTGTCGCAAAAGATCACTCTCCTTGAAAAGCTAGTGAATCTTGATGTCACCCTCCCGGCCGAGCTCTCGTTGGATTTGATCATGTTGTCTCTTCCTAGTTCCTATGAATCGTTCATAGTGAACTTCAACATGAACAAACTAGATCTTCCCTTGGATGAGTTAATGAACATGTTGGTCAGCTTCGAGTCCACCATTAAGAAAGAGAAGTCTGTTCTCATTGCTGCTGCTTCTGGAAAGAAGAGTTCTTCCCAAAAGAAGAGAAAGGAAAGAGTTTCCTTTCCAAACAGCAAGTTCGAAGTGGGTGAAGGTAGTGGGGGCCCCAAGGCAAAGGTCAGCAAAGAAAGTTGATGATGCTTTTCATCATTGTGGAAAGAAAGGACATTGGCGCCGCAACTGCAAGGCTTACCTGAAGCAGAAACGTTCTGAAAAGGGTACGCATTTCATTGACGTAAATTTGTCTGTCAATTCTTCTTCTTGGGTATTGGATACGGGCTCTGGCTCACACTTATGTAATGATTTGCAGCTAATGACAAGAAGTAGAAAGCTTAGAGCGGGTGAGACCTACCTAAGGATGGGGAATGGAGCAAGAGTTGCTGCTGAAGCCATTGGCATGATTTACTTAAATGTTTTGGATTCTAGTATTCCTATTGTTTTAAACGATTGTTTATTTGTTCCGTCTCTCATTAGAAACCTTATTTCTAATCTTGTATTAGATATCGAAGGTTTTCCTTTTGTTTTTAGAAATTCGATTTGCATTATAAAAAAGAGTGAAAATTTGATTTGCAAGGCACGACTATTAAATAACTTATATGAACTAAATCCAAGTGAAATACCTATTAATGTTATATCATCAAAACGTAAGGAGATATATCAAAACCCCGCACAACTTTGTCACGCTAGATTAGGTCATGTCTCTTTAAGAAGGATGAACGATTTGTTAGTGAAGGATTGTTCACTTTGGACAACGTGAAATCACTACAAACTTGTGAATCTTGCCTTAAAGGGAAAATGACCAAGTCACCCTACAAAGGGAAAATAAAGCGGGCCAAAGGTCTTTTGGATTTGATCCATACAGACGTATGTGGTCCACTAAGTGTTAGTGCGAATGTTGGATACAACTACTTCGCTACCTTTACCTACGATTACTCTAGGTATGGGTACGTGTACTTGATGAAGTACAAGTCCGAAACATTTGAGAAGTTCAAAGAGTTTAGACACGAAGTAGAGAAGCAACTCGGGCGAAGTATTAAGAAACTACGATCCGATCGTGGTGGAGAATACTTGAGCATCGATTTCATAGACTATCTAAAAGATAATGGATTACAGTCTCAATGGACTCCACCTGGAACTCCTCAACTTAACGGAGTTTCCGTACGTCTGAATAGAACCTTATTAGATATGGTTTGATCTATGATGGGGTTCACCAACTTACCAACATACTTGTGGGGTCATGCACTTTGCTTTGCCATGTATTTGTTGAATAAAGTTAACACTAAATCAGTTAAATCCACACTTATGAACTTTGGCAATCCCGGAAACCCAACTTCAAACATATTAGGATATGGGGTTGTCCCGCTTATGTGAAGCGATTAGTGGGAGATAAGTTGGATAGTAAATCCGACTTGTGCTAATTTGTGGGGTATCCCAAAGACTCAATGGGATACGAATTCTGTTATGTCAAGGAAGCAAAGACGTTTGTTTGGAGAAATGCCACCTTTTTGGAAAGGGAGTTTCTATCCAATACAAAAGGCAGCATGATAGAACTTGAAGTAGTTCAAGAACCGCAAAGTGAATTTCAAGCGCAAGAATAAGTAATCAAACCAATACAAGAATCCACTAGTATACCTCCTGAACCTACAGTACATAGATCCGAAAGGGTTAGGAAAATGCCGGCTAGGTTATTCCTCCTCGAAAATGATGAAGATCATGTTGATCTTGGACAAGATCCAAGAACATACAATGAGGCTATATTGGTTGCGGACATGGGACATTGGCCAAGTGCCATGATATCCGAAATGGACTCCATGTACTCCAACAAGGTATGGACCTTGGTAGATCCACCTAAGGGAATAGTTCCCATAGGCTGCAAGTGGATCAATAAGAAGAAAATCGGATTGGATGGAAAGGTATCGACCTATAAAGCTAGATTGGTAGCGAAAGGATATACTCAAAGGCAAGGTGTTGACTATGAGGAAACCTTTTCCCCAGTCGCGATGCTGACGTCCATTAGGATTTTGCTGGCCATACCTGCGTGATACGACTACGAGATATGGAAAATGGATGTGAAGATCGCTTTCTTAATGGAGACATTGAGGAAGAAATTTACATGGCGCAATCGGAAGGCTTCATATCTTCTGGAAGTGAGCAAAAGGTTTGCAAACTAGAGCGATCCATTTATGGATTGAAACGAGCATCCCGTAGTTGGAACATTAGGTTCGACTCAACTATCAAAGAGTTTGATTTTCAGAAGAACCCGGAGGAACCTTGTGTATACAAGAAGGTTAGTGGGAGAGCAGTGATATTTTTAGTGCTTTATGTTGATGACATTCTACTCATTGGGAATGACGTAGGAATGTTGCAACAAACGAAAGCATGGTTGTCCACACGTTTCTTAATGAAGGATTTGAGAGAAACATCTTACTTATTAGGAATACGCATCTATAGAGATAGAGCAAGAAAGATGCTTGGCTTATCCCAAGGCCTGTACATAGACACCGTTATGAAACAGTTTAGCATGGAAGAATCCAAGAAGGGATTCTTGCTAATGTCCCATGGGGTTCGTCTCTCGAATTCCATGTGTCCTCAGACACCTAGTGAAATCGAGGAGATGAAAAAGACGCCTTATGCTTCTGCCATAGGAAGCATAATGTATGGAATGCTATGTACTAGACCTGATATTGCGTATGCTGTGAGTGTCACAAGCCGGTATCAGTCTAACCCCGGTCCAGCTCACTGGAAGGCCGTGAATGATATCCTCAAGTACTTACGAAGAACTAAGGATAAATTTTTGGTCTATGGGGGAGCCGAGTTGAAATTAGAGGGCTTCACCGACTCTAGTTTTCAATCGGATGTGGATGACTCAAAGTCGAACTCGGGATTTATATTCACGCTTAATGGTGGTGCCGTGTGTTGGAAGAGTTCCAAGCAAAGCACGACGGCTGATTCCACTATCCAAGCTGGATACATTGCAGCATCCGAAGCTACAAAAGAAGGGACTTGGATAAGGAAGTTCATCCAAGAGTTGGGTGTCATTCCTAATGCTAATGATCCAGTACCATTGTACTGTGATAACACCGGAGCCGTGGCGTAAGCTAAGGAGCCGAGATCTCATCAGAAGTCCAAGCATATTCTGAGCAAGTATCATGTGATCCGAGAGATCATTGATAGAGGTGAAGTTAAAGTATAACGAGTCACCTCGGAAGAGAATGTTGCAGACCCCTTCACGAAGCCTTTACCAAGGTTGGTCCACGAGAAACATCGAGAGTCGATGGGATTGCGATTCATGGGTAGTTGGCATTAGGTCAAGTAGGAGATTGTTGGAGTAGGTCTTTACATGTATTATTGTAACAAATAATCATTTTTTGTATTAATGATAAAACACCTTGGCATTCTATATCTTTGTCCCTTTTGTCACAAGCATAGATATAGTCCTTACAGTTATTACAAGTACTAGTAATTGATCGTTAGGATCGTGAGATATTTACTTTAGTATTATAACAGTTAAACGTGTTCCTAGTCGAAGGGTTACGCCACCAATGAGGATATCGGCCTTTCCCATTAAGAGACTAGCGTTTAGTTTATGTGTACTGCATCTCATCAGTAAACGGTATTGTGATATCGGCATGCATAAGTGGGTGCTCGTAAATTGACGAGTTCACTGAACTCCCTCACCCTAGAAATCTCTAAGTGGTTCTCAATAATCGAGTAGAGATATCTATGGTATAGTTGTACACCATTAGTCCTTATGACCTAGAAATCACCGTGACTTCACTAGAGGACCAGCTGTATCGTGACCTGTCCCTAAGTTCCACTGAGGAACGTCCCAAGGGCCAGTGTTCGTGCAGTCCGAAATTTAGTGGGAAGTCTGTGCATTGTAGTCGGGGATTCGATCGCTAGAATAGTTTTGGATGTCCTGTGTGTTCTCTTAGTTTGTAATCTCTAAGTCTCTGGCCAAAGCTAACTAAGTGATGATTAGAGAATTCGATTCTCTAAGTCATGCACATACCGATTACAACACTTAGAACGACCGCACAGTCATTGAACTACTAAGGAGGTCTTGTTGAACCAATGCCGCTAGTTCAATTGGGACATATGAATCGAAGGGATCGTACTGTACGCTAATGATATGCCTAATTTGGCCAACCCAATGGGCCTACAAATGCTCTAATAATTGGGCCCACTACACGAAAGCCCAAACACCTTCAAAATAAGGCTTGGGCCCAACAAAGCAAACCCAACCCAATAAACGACATATAAATAGAGGTTTGACTCATTTTGTTAAGGTACGCCCTATTATTTGAGTAATGCTACTATTCGAATTCTCTCTACAATCACCGACTATCTTCACGTCTGACTTGAGCGTCGGAGGGGTTTCCGCCGGATCAACCCCCGGCCTAGTTCACGTATTCTTTGTTCGCAGGTATCTCAGGGCCATCTAGCACGTGAGCAGTGATCCACTTTGCTCTCCCAGCTCCTTCGATCTCAACTACTTAAGGTGATCTATTTTTAGCATCATCATAATGGCGCCGTCTGTGGGAAGGCAGACATAATCACGTAGCGCGCATGATGGCCTTGAGACATTTGCTCAGGGGGAGTGTGACTGCTAACGATCTCCCACCTTGTGGAGGCTCTGGCTTGCAACTTCCTCCTCCTCGTGCTTGGGATCCACCATGAGACATGCCTCGGAGGTCCCACTAGATCCTCAACAAGATTCACTTCTTCCCGCCCCTCAATCGGTTCTGACAACCGAGGAGGCCCTTCAACGCTCGCCAAGGGTTATCGACTCCCTGGGGGCTTACCTCTGCCCCGAAAATATTTCTTTCGCCAAGGGTTATCGACTCCCTGGGGGCTTACATCTGCCCCCAAAATATTTCGTTCGCCAAGGGTTATCGACTCCCTGGGGGCTTACATCTGCCCCCAAAATATTTCGTTCGCCAAGGGTTATCGACTCCCTAGGGGTTTACCGTTCCCCATAAACTTTTCGCTCGCCAAGGGTTATCGACTCCCTGGGGGTTTACAAGGCCCCCAAAATATTTCGTTCACCAAGGGTACGTGATCGTCTCATCCTAAGTTGGGGGTTATCCCACGCTAAGGTTGGGCATCTCATCTCAATGGTTGAACTCCACCCTTACTTTTCAACCTCAAGCGGGTTCACATCCCACATCTCCATCCGGAATTACATCACTCTCGGATCCCTCTGATTCTTCACTATCACTCCTAAAATTTACAAATTGGGATCTAAAACGTCTCCCACTAGCACCAACACATCTATAATATAGGTAATTCCATTATTCGATGTCAAATTATGATCCAGAGAAGAAACAAGTTGACGCTCCGCGAAAACGGGCGAAAAAGGACCAATAACGCGCCTCACGCGCGAATCAGCCCTACCCCACCCCCACCACCCCACCCACCCGCGCATCGCGCGGGGTACCCCCCACCCCACCCACCCGCGCGTCGCGCGGGGTACCCCCAACCACCCGCCCACCTACCCCCTCTCTCTCCTTCTCCCTTTCTCTCTCCTCCCTATCCCTCTCTTTCTCTCTCCTCCCTATCCCTACCCTACCCTACCCCTCCCTCATCTCTCTCTCTTCTCTCACCCAACACACCCCCACGTGACCACTCACATTCTCTCTCCATCAATCACATCGCGCGGCCCACTCTCCTCTCTTCCATCAATTAAAGGCGCGGTCCACCCAACCTTCCTCCATCCGCGCGAATTCTACCGTGTTATACCAAATCGCGCGTAGATTTCACCTCGCTTCACTAAATCGCGCGAGAATTTCAACGCGCTCCACCAAATCGCGCGAACTCTTCAACGCGCCTACCAAATCGCGCTCGCTATCAAACGGATAAATAAAAAAAAAATTATTTCTCCACGCCATGCCAACGATTAACGCAAGACTACAGCACAGATCTACTCTCAATACGATCCGGTACCCCTTTCTACTTAGCTCCCACATCGTCTAGAGAGTGGGGGGCTTGCAAGACAACTCCCATGAGGAGCAAACTCGATCGGTCCTACAACCAGCAGCGAGACAACTCCCACGAGGAGCAAACTCGCTCTTTCCTACATCCCGCAGTGAGACAACTCCCACGAGGAGACAAATCGCTCGGACCTACAACCCCTTGCGAGGAAAATCCCACGAGGAAGCCACTCGCTCGGTACTACGAACCCGCAGCGAGACAACTCCCACGAGGAGCCAACTCGCTCGGTACTACAGCGAGATAACTCCCACGAGGAGAGAAATCGCTCAGAGCGACATCAATCCGCACACTCGTCAGTCGCGCGTCATCCAATGATTCTACAACTTCGCTGCGAGACAACTCCCATGAAGAGACAACTCGCCCGAAACTCACTATATAATCGCAAGCTCAAGTTAGCACGATTACAACCCTAGAAACACTTAGAAATATTATGGGAATCTATATAGCCTGGCCAGCTTGATTACTCAAATTTATCTACTTGTTTTCGATGGATCCTTCATTAAAACGTGGCCACGGTCCAAACATACTTACGACCCACGAGGTCTAACAAGGGGCACGATCCCCATATAAAAAAAAAAATCTTGAGAGTCTGATCCACTCATCAAGTACATCACGCACAAGGCTAAATGTAAACACATATAAGCAACGCGTCAAACCATTGACAACGTCAATACATAAACAACTCCCACGAGGAGATAACAACGCCGACGACTCAAGTAATTTACATCGCGAAATTTTGGTCGCGCTACGCGCCAACGCGCCTTCACTCCCTTCCGACACACGCTCCAACGCGTTTTCGCACACCATCATGCCTTACGCCAACGAGCGACTACTACAATTTTTACTCTCGACACGATCTGAAATCCATTCCGACATGGCCCCTACATCGACTCGAGAGTGGGGGGCTTAATGATATGCCTAATTTGGCCAACCCAATGGGCCTACAAATGCTCTAATAATTGGGCCCACTACACGAAAGCCCAAACACCTTCAAAATAAGGCTTGGGCCCAACAAAGCAAACCCAACCCAATAAAAGACATATAAATAGAGGTTTGACTCATTTTGTTAAGGTACGCCCTATTATTTGAGTAATGCTACTATTCGAATTCTCTCTACAATCACCGACTATCTTCACGTCTGACTTGAGCGTCGGAGGGGTTTCCGCCGGATCAACCCCCGGCCTAGTTCACGTATTCTTTGTTCGCAGGTATCTCAGGGCCATCTAGCACGTGAGCAGTGATCCACTTTGCTCTCCCAGCTCCTTCGATCTCAACTACTTAAGGTGATCTATTTTTAGCATCATCAGCTAACTATATCAAAAGGTTCTTGCAGGCACTTCATTTGTATCTAGGGAATCATGACGCGTAGTTGCTAGACGTCAATCTTGATTCGTTGGGTGATTAAGGTGAAATGAGTTTCATCTTAATCGTAACTCTAAGGGAGGAGTTTTGACCACAAAGGGTTGTGGGCCCACGACTAGCTTACACCTGAACCATCGAGGGTCACACTGCTCGTGCACATGAGATCTTTGAATCAACGGTCAAAGATAAAAATGTTTTATCTTTGCATGATTGGAAGTCAATATGATTGGGTACAACATTCGTAATTTGGAATTATGAATGAGAATAACAAAATGAAAAGAATAGGCAAACATCTTAGTGGACTTTCTAAATCGGGAAGTTTCCAAATTTAGAAAGTGCACTGAATAAGGGTTTCCACTTTTAGAAAGTTGGAAATTGAGAATTGGAACTTGTAATGATGAGGACATTATAATGATTCCGAAAATGTCATCGTTATAATTTTCTGATCATTGAATTGAGAGAAACGAGCAAGTAAAGAACTAACGAGTTTAAGCTGTTGGGCCCGGTCCAACTTAAGCCTGTTAAGGCTTTTATACAAGACACTATAAATACTTGATTTATAGGTCTTGCACAAATACAACCCTATTAGGAAACCTTAGCCGCTCTCATCTCTCTCTGGGCCAACCTCAACCCGCGGCCACCACCGCCGCCGTTGCCACCATCTCACCGGAATCGGCCATCCCTTGGCCGATCTTCTTCGTTGTTCTTTTCTCTTTTTGTTTTTTTCCCTTTTATTCTAACTATTTTCGTGTCTAGTGCCACGTTTTAGTAGATCGAAGTATACGAGGTGAAATCCAAGAGGAGGAAGATCGAAGAATTGAAGAATTGAGGAGCAGCCACCGAGCCAACGACGCGAGCGCTCCCACGCGCCGCCCGAAGACAGCGCTTGATGCTCACGCGCCGCCGTTGCTCATGCCGTCGTCGCTGCCGCTTCGCCGTCACCACTCCCGGATTGCACGGATTGGTTTCCGTGGCATTCTTGCTTCGTTTCGTGTTCCTACCTCACGCTTCAAGAGGTAAAGTTTCGAATCCGTAGTTATTCGATATTGATTTAATTTAGATTAACTATGTATGTTCGTATCGTAGTATATTGTATGAATTTATATATAAGAAATTCGTAATTTACTACGAGCATGATTAATTGATTTAGTGCGAGCATGCTAGTTGATTTAATGTTGATTAAATAATTCGCATGTATGTTGTTTTTAATTTCGCTGGAAGCGCAAAGGTACGCAATTAATTGTTTACAATTATCGGGCATGTGATTATGTGATTTAAATATGTTTAAATTCGCATAAAATTTTTGTTTTTTCACTGCGTACACGTGTCTGATTCCCAACAAATAGTTCCTACCAAACTTATGATTAAAACCACAATACAAATAAATCGAAATACTAAAGCACATACATTAAGTTCACCTCAGATAAAATCAAGATAGCAAATTTATAGAAAACAAATATTATAATTTATATAGTTTAATTTATAGAACAAATTTTACGAACAAGTTTTAATTCAAAAGAAAAAATCATTATTTCACATCCTCCACATTGGTGCTAACTAGAGTAGGAAAATTAAAACAAAATATTACTTAAATTATAAATTAGTTAATTTATTCTACTCATTATCTATAGTTGTATTTATAATTCAGCGTAGTATACAAGAATTGAACGACGTCAACAAAGAGGGAGTCTTTGTATTTTGATTAAGTCCTACTATTGTATTCGTAAAACTAAAAATTAGTAAATTTTGTTTGCAGGTCCCCGTGGATGTAGGGTACAATTGTATCTGAACCACATTAAATTTGTGTCTTGTTTATTTCTGTTTTTACGAACTGTTTCACGAACTGTTGCAACACTTGACGCAACAGTAACAAAAAACTGAATCTAACACAAATAATTTAATATGTACGAAATAAATTCTAACAATTGGCATCAAGAGCCTGTCACTAAATACACTTGGTGAGATTTTGGAATTTAATTTTTTTATTTTTTTGTGCAGATATGAATAATCATCGTGAAGGCGCATTCCTACCACCTGTCTTGGGTGAATTGAACTACTCTGATTGGAAAATAAGGATGAAGATGTTCATCAAATCTATTGATGAATGGGCCTAGCGCGCGATTCTAATTGGTTGGACACCTCCTACCTCAATGAATGAGTCACACGAGATCATTCAAATGCCAAAATAGAAGTGGAGTGATGAAGAACTACGAATAGCAGATTATAATTTCAAGGCAACCAACTAGATCAAAGCCAAACCGCCTCACATATCATTGACGCATATTAATAAATAAAAAAAAACACTATTTTCCACATCTACATTCCGAGGGAGAAAGTGTAAAAATAAAGTGAATAAAAATGAGAGCAGTATGTTTGATTGCAATCCAATTACCGCCACGCAAAAGAAATGTTAGTGCAATATTTTGGGGAAAATCTTCCAAGGTCGACTAATACAAAAACTGGGTGGGGGGGGGGGGGGGGGGGGGGGGGGGGGGGGGGGGGGGGGGGGGGGGGGGGGGGGGGGGGGGGGGGGGGGTGGGGGGGGGGGGGGAGGGGGAGCTTCCAATGAGAAATCATGCATTACACAGTAAAACTACATATAGCTCATTTATAGAAGCAACTAATAAAACCGGAATATGAATTTTAAAACACATTGAATAGTAATTGAACTTCATGTAATAGCATTTCTATTAGTTGATAAAACAAGAAGAGCTAATCACTTCCGAATATCAGCGTTAACTAAGCAGAGTACTTTCACCGGCGGAGTTCGCACAGATCTCTGTGTTTAGGACCATCAACTCTTCATGTTCGCCACCTTCTTCCGCAACTTGTTGGTTGTAATACCTACACACAAGTGAACGTATCGTACAAGTAATAAAGTGGATTTTTAAGTCCGAGCATCGATCCCACAGAGAATACTTAATTATCTAATCCTAGACGCTAAATTCTACCAATTGTTATCAAGCTCACCCTACACAGTCGGAAGATAAACAATTATACTAAATTAACTAAAGCAAATTAAAAGGACCAAAGCAAGAAACAAAAAAAATTCGAAGATTTAATCAAATTAAATGAGCCTAGGATTTAATCTTCCCCCTATGTGATTATCGAACCCCCAATTTCCTCAATTATGCATGTAAATAATTCGGATTACTAACATGAGATGCTAATTTAATCATAACCCGCTGCCGCGTGCATTACGATTCTATTATTCAAGACTAAATTAAAGTATTCCTACACAATTCAATCAAGAACAAAGCATTAAGAACAAATCTCAATAATAGCTAGCTAAGAGGTTAACTATATTCCTATGATAACACAACAAATGCTCTTCTTCCACAGTTCTAATTGTTAAACCGATCTTCCGATTCATGCATTCAACAGTAACAATAAAGCACATAAAGTGATCAAGGTCATGCACTTAATAAATCAAGTAGAAGAAATAATCTAAATTAACACTTGCATAAAATCATGGAATTGGGTTCACAAATCCCACATAGGGTTCGAATAAAATCCTAGAAATAAAAACTTAGCTACTCGTGATTCTTATGATAAATAAAATAAAATAAATAAATTAAATAAAAAAAACTATGCTTGAGTCTTCATTGATCTTAGTTCCTCGCGTTTTGTGGTGTATAATTTCGTGCATAAAAAAAACTATGCTTAAGTCCCCATCAGGATTTGTTCTTCGAATTTTGCCATGCTGGAGTCCGAATTTTGGAATGTTGCATGCATAAGAATTGTAGACCTTGCAATTAGCTTTCCAATGTCGCCAAAATCGGCTGATTTGGAGTTCGTATGAGAGAGATATGCTTGAAATGGTGGACACTGCCAAAGTTGTGGCGAGATTCCTTCTTCCAATTTGATTTATTTCCTTATTTGCAACTTTTTCCTTTCTTTTTGATATTTTTCCTTCATGGATACCTAATTCTCATTTGTCACCTATAAAACACAAAATCAATAAACTAAAGCACAAATACAATTAAATCTAAACAAAAGATCCACGTAAAGTAAACGTATTGAGCGTAAAATCTACACTCAACACACCCCCAAACTTGAACTTTTACTTGTCCACAAGCAATATCTAGCAACTTGCAAAGCTAAGAAATCAATAAATGCATCACATTATATTAATATGGTCAACTTCATGTTTTCAGAACTTGCAATTGTTATGACACTTCTCGAAAATTCACAAGCTTAAAATTCAAAGAATGTTAATTGCTTACCATTGCCAAGAACCAAAAATCTGTTATCGCTTCAAGCATCTTATATTTGCAATCTAAAAATAGAGAAAATTTATACTTACATAATAATATTTGACTCCAAAGACTCACCAAATTTCTCTACTCCGCTAATATCGAATAATTGAGCTATTGCGATCATTGGGACTTTTTGGCTTTCATTTGTTGGGCTACTTGGTGCAAGGTATGAAATATGGGTATAAGGGGCTACTCTTCTCCTTTCGATCTTCTCATTATTGAATAAAGAGTTTCACTAAGCAAGATGCTTTTTTTTTTCTTCTTGAATAGAGGTGTTTTCGCCGAGATTTGAAGATTAGGCCCTTTGAATCGCTTATTGACCTCTAAGGACTTATTATCCTACTCGATTCTCAAGAGTTCAAAAGTCTCCACTTTTTCTCTTGAGGTGCGGTTCGAGTTTTCATTCAATATTTGCGCATGTCTTCCTTTTCCCTTCTGGTTCTCTTCTTCTTTCTTTCTCTCTTTCTTTCTTTCTTTCTTTTTTTTTTCTTTTTTTTTTACTTTGAGAAGAGAAAGAAAAACGTAACAAATTTTCAACCAAACTCCAAGGGATAATTTATCAAGAAATCTCCATCTAATCTACCCACTTTATTTTGGCTAAAAGAAAGAACACCGTTTCTCCAAGGCCCAATCAAGGTTCTAGGGAAAATTTTAATAAAATGTCGGCTTGAAAGGCTCAAACGGTTCAAAGAGGGCCCAAATCACATCCCAAATCACTCAACGACTCAATACTTTACTTAGCAAATTCCTAAGGTGAGTTCTAAAACCGAACATCACATGATATAGCATAAATTAAAATCATGTTTAAAAAAAAAACAAAATTTTCAACAAAAGCAACACATAATTCATGATTCTCAACAATGACTCGCTCCTAAATTACTTTGAATGAAAAGCTCAACAAAATTCAAGTATATCTACAAGAAAGCAAGTAATATCATCATCAAACATTGGCAATCTTTCATCATCAAAATCCATTAATGCATTTAACTCGAACATTTTTTTTAAAGAAAACAATAAATAAACGAAAATGACTAAAAGAAAAAAAAATCCTAAAGCATGCAATCTAAAACATATAAAGCACATAAAAAGTGTTTTTCCACCCCCAAACTTAAAATTTACATTGTCCTCAATGTAATTAAAACAAAGTTTAAGGATATAATACACCTTGATTAGTCGAAACGTCCTCCACGTGTTGCACTCCTCCATCTCTTTCTCTTTCAACCAAACTATTTTTGTTTTCAATTTTCGAAAAAAAAATTAAATAAATAAATTTCAAGGGTGTTCCGGGTGGCCGTCTCAACTTTTGCACTGTTTTTGAGACGGCCGTCTCAATTCCGGAAGGTTCACAACTCGTCGTAACTTCTCCAGACGTCCGCCTGGAGTTTTGGCTTGATTTTCGGACGGCGTTTGGGCTTTGTGTGTCCGTTATTTGACCTAAAAATTCAAACATGATTAAATTATTAGATTACAAGCTTATATATATTCTAAGAAAATTAAAAACAACTAAAAATACAAAAAATATGGGGGAAAAAAACGATAAATGCTCGGGTTGCCTCCCGAGAAGTGCTAAATTTTAAGTCTCCAGCCAGACTTTGTTTCATGAAATTGTTATGTCAAATCCAAAGCCTTGTAGATTGTGCATCTATCCATTAGCTTTATAACTTCAATTGGAACCAATGCAAGGATAGGATTACTATATGTCAGGGTCCACCTTAACTTGTTGTCTTTTTTCGTTGTAATCAATCGTTACGAAGCCAAGTTGGGATCTTCATCACCCGCTCCCTCAAATCAGTACACAAAAACCTCAAGTCTGCGTATAAATTCCACTTCAAACTCGTTCGCTTTCTCATCAACCTCTATTGATGCCTTCAAAGCCACGTCAGGAACAATGATAAGATCCTCAATTTGAATATTTGCACTAACCACATCCATCTCCTTCTTCTCTTGCTCCGAGACATCTTTGGAGTTTTGCTCGATCGCATTCTCATATTAATCATCCTTAAGCGTCTTCTTAATTTCTTGTTCCCTCTCATCGACACTTTTCTCACTATATGTTTCAGACGGATTTTCTTTGTTGTAACCATTCTCGATATCGGTTGGAATATTTTCAATAGACATCTTGAACTTCATCTCTTCCAACTATATTTCCAGTCTTCGGATAGATGCTTGAGTGGATTTCATAAAGTCTTCAAGGACGGAGTTCAAATAACACTCCTGAATAGTGGGTTCTCGTGGCGTACTGGGTTATGTGTTCCAACAACCTCCGTTAGTATTATCTATGAAATTGTTCGCTTTCGGTGCATACCAACATTGGTTAGTGTAATGATCTCCACCACATATTGAACAAAAGAACGGCATATCATAGGTATTTTGGAGGTATTCGCCAGACGAAATCCATTCATATCCCGTTTGAGGTGCGCGAGCATTGTAACCTGAGATGTAACCAAAGAGAAAAAATATTAAAAAAATTCAAACTAAAAATAAAAATTAAAATTAAAATTAATTTGGGTGAATCTAGAAAATTGTTCAAATCTAGAGCTAGAATAGAAAAAATAATTAAAATATTCCCCGGCAACGGCGCCAAAAACTTGTTGGTTGTAATACCTACACGCAAGTGCACGTATCGTACAAGTAATAAAGTGGCTTTTAAAGTCCAAGTATCGATCCCACAGAGAATATTTAATTATCTAATCTTAGACGCTAGATTCAACCAATTGTTATCAAGCCCACCGTACACGGTCACAAGATAAACAATTATACTAAATTAACCAAAGCAAATTAAAAGGACAAAAGCAAGAAACAAATAATAACGAAGATTTAATCAAATTAAACGAGCCTAGGGTTTTATCTTCCCCTATGTGATTATCGAACCCCCAATTCCCTCAATTATGCAAGTAAATAATTCGGATTACTAAGCTGAGATGCTAATTTAATCATAACCCGCTTCCGCGTGTATTACGATTCTATTATTCAAAACTATATTACTTTATTCCAACGCAATTCAATCAAGAATAAAGCATTAAGAACAAATCTCAATAATGGCTACCTAAGAGGTTAACTCCATAAAGTCTCTTCTACCACGGTTCATATGGTTAAGCCGATCTTCCGATTCATGCATTCAACAATAGCAATAAATCACTAATGTGATCAAGTTCATGCACTTAATAAATAAAGCAGAAGAAATAATCTAAATTAATAGTTGCACAAAATCATGGAATTAGGTTCACAAATCCCACATATGGTTCGAATAAAATCCTAGAAATAAAGACTTAGCTACTCGTAATTCTTATGATAAAGAAAATAAAATAAATAATTTAAACAAAAAAACTATGGTTCAGTCTTCGTTGATCTTCGCTCCTCGCGTTTTGTGGTGTATAATTCCGTGTTTATGGAGTAGAGACTTGTTGCTTTTATAGGCTCTTCTTGATAAAGAAGTAGTGGAAACCTAATAGGAATCAATTTCCGCCACTTTCCCCCATCAGGATTTGTTCTTCGATTTTCGCCATGTTGGAGTCTGAATTTCGGAATGTCGCATGAATAAGAATTGTAGCCCTTGCAATTAGCATGGCTGTTGTGAATCAACTTTTCACTTCTCATCATTTAATCTAGTTACTTTAATTTAAGTATCAATATTTTACCATGTTATAATTTATTTGATTTCTTTAAAGTAATAGTCATATTTTAAAACAGTTTCAATCTCGTATTATTTTCTTGTGTAATTTTGAGGTTTGATATATTTATTTTGAGGAGAAAATTGTGTAATATATGACGGATTGTAGGTGCTACCGAGAAGACAAAACGTTCAAGCAAACAAACTTGTTTGGACAAATGGAAGATTCTAATTCCAAGCTTTCTCAAATCCATAGAAGTCCTTTAAACTACCAAAGTAAATGATAAAAATGAACCTATCAAAGATGAATCTGCAGCCACAAAGATGAAAGCATGAAAAAACTCGAGGTGAACTTTGAAAATAACTTTTGCCATATGGTATCAATAGCTAACTTAAACATGAACTTGAAGTATCTGTTTATCATTTTTAGGTGACACAATATGATGCCTCATGTCACATTGGTTGAGGAAAATGCACGGATACATTTTTACTGAAAAGATCGCTCGATATTTTAATTCGCTAGTTAATTAAGCACAATATGTATTTTTTGTAGCAAACAAGAAAGATTTAATTCTGATTGTTTGTTCCCCTTTAAATTGGCCATTACTTTATTTAGTTTTTTGTGCAGGATTCGGATCATGCAAGCAGCATGTGATCTAATTTCCTTACACATACTGTTTTAACTATGGCTATCAAATTTTATGGTATATGATAAAACAAAGTCATATCTCGTGTTGAACTGTAAAATCATGACCTTATCATTTTTAGTTCAATTCATCATCGAAGGCTCTAACCTCCATAAAAACATTTTTTTTTTGTCAAGTTTGTTAAATGGCCAAAACCTGGCTATGGGCTGACTTCAAAACTTGCACTCTTGGAGATTATTAGGTATATATCGGATTGCTTTTATAGGCTTGTCTTCAAAATAAATATGATTGACAACATTCAATAGAAAACTTCTGATGAGGATCTTGAAAGCGGGGCCGTTTCGTCGAATTTCTCCATCTTAGAGATTATCCCCAGTAACGGAATGAACTGGTCCAATGGACTAGAGACGGCGGTGGGAATGTCGCAACTTTTGATTTCACCGGTGTGTTGGGGGGGGGGGGGGGGGGGTTGTTTTATTTTATTTTGATGCTTCATACTTTTTATTTTCTATGTTCTCTGTTCAAAAGTTTTACTCAGAGGAGAAGTTGTACAAAGTAAAATGTATATTTACTAACATAATGCTATTATTGAATGAGATTGCAACTCATATTTAATTTAATTTGGACGAAATTCTACGAATAAAGTGATATTAAGGATAAATAAACAATATAGGTAAAAAGAAGAGGTTAATGTGCATTTTCACGTGCCTCACACGTGACTTTTCCGTCCTAACTGACGGCAATTTAAAACGGTGGATGAAAATTGTAAAAGAACTGGTTATCTGAGGACCAATTGCGTGCTAGAAAAAGTTTAAGGGCCAAAATCGAAAATGGTTTATAATATAGGGACGAGAGTTGTAATTAATCTTTTCTCTTTTTTTCCCGTCTTACCCATCTTCTCTCTTGTCCTTTTTTTTTCTATGTTTTTTCTTCTTCTTTGTTCTGTCCAAATCCTTATTCTCTCTCACAAAAGCAGGTGGTCGAACAAAGAATTGTCGGCGCCCCCTACCTTCTATGCCCTCATGGCGGCAGTCCACGAGGCCTGAACCACCACGATGCTGCTGTCGTGAGCAACAGCAGCCCCTTCTCGCCATGAGAATTGTCGTCCGTGAAGAATGAGATGAGTCTCCATGCGGGTGGAAATTAGACGGTATATTTGTGGTGGCGATGGTGGGGATGGTGATGGTGTGGTGTGACGACGGTATGATGACAATGGAGAGACAGATCTAGAGTTTTTGGTTAGATCCGGTAGGGGCGGAGAAAGTCGCGCATGCTAGACCCCTAATCGACTATGTTAAGTTTTAATCGACTATATGCTCAGTAGTGGATAAAGATTTAATCGACTATGACCAGTAGTCGATTAAAGTTAATCCTTACGTTTTTTAAATCATTTTAGAACTTTTGGTTATTGATTCCCGATTTTGCCACGTGTAGTCGGACTTGGGGCATTTCGGCAGTTTGTTTTTGTTCTGTCATTGTCAATTCATCATCCAATTTCTATTAATCAATACAATTTTTGTATATTTGTTGTTTTGTAAAAAAAAGTTGATTTATATTTTCTTTTTTGTAGTTGTTTTTGTTATTTGTTTCGGTTGGTTATTGTTTGGATTCTTTTGTTGAATCGTGTTGGTTTTGATTGAATATATTACGTTTTTCGTTGTTGTTACTTTTAGTAGTTAATTTAATTATTCAACCACAATTTTAGTTGTGAGGTCATTAATCAACTATTCCCTTAGTCGATTGATTCCTGACGGAGAAAAAGTATTCAAAAAAATTAAAATATTAAAAAAAAAGTTATTTTTAATAAATTAAAAAATTAAAAAGGAAAAACAAAAATTAATTAAAAACAAAGGGGAGGAACAAAACTGGGGATGTGTGTAGTTGGAAAAAACATAGTGGATTATTGATTAACGGAAAGGAGCCTGGGTTTACATCAAAGAGTAGTGAAATATGGGTTGGACATATCCCTATTAATCAAAGTTTTTGGACGTTCTCAAAGTTCCCCATTTAATAAAGGCAAAAATGAGCCATTTGTAATTTGGAATTACCGAAAAAATCCTCATGTTAAATAAATCAACAAGGACCCTCCAATGAAAATCAGGCAAATCAAAATAGGTCCTTGACAGCTTATCGTGGACACCGCGCGCAGAGTGGGCTACCGGGGGTGACCTTTTGACCCGAAAGACCAAAATACCGTTTAAATTATAATTTTAAAAAAATACAGATTTAACCAAAAATGAAGTTTTTGAAATTTTCAATTCAATTTTTGAACTTTTCAGAAGCGCCCTCTTTCTTAATTAACTCAAACTTGGAACATCAATCTCAAATTTTAATTCAATCCGTAACACAACATCTTCTTCTCATCGAAAAATATCTATCTTGACCTCATTGAAAAATGTCAATCTCGATTTCTATTTCCAAAACGGCTGGGGTCACCTCCGACCAAAACCCGAATTCCTCAACCAGCCACGAAAACCCTCGGTTTCTTTAGTGAAATTCCTAAAGAACCCATGGCAGCGAGGCGTCCTTGGAGTTTGGAAGCAAGCATGAAGAAGGAGATCTGGTCCAGCCAATTTTTTTCGCTTGTTCAAAGGTTGGCAGCACGAAGTAGATCTAGGTGGGTGGCTCCGACGTATGCGACGGTGAATCTCTGTTGAGGTGCAAGCATAGTCCCGCATCCGTTTAATATGGAAAATATTAATTCTTTATAAGGAGATAAGGAGGGGAGGAGGGGATAGCAATTCTACTTATGTGACCTTTTGGAACAAAAACCCAAGAGCAAAACCAATAGGATTTGGCCCAGATTCGACAATATCATAATATGTAGAGCTTGTGGTATACCGATGGGCCCCTAACAATCTCGGCGGTGAATCTCCAATTTGAGGTCTATAACAGAGAGGTGTTGGGCTTATGTTTAGAGACGGGATGGTGGTTGACGGGTTTGGTATGACGGTGAAGATGATGAAAATGTAGGGTCGGGTGGGTGGCTTTTGTTTGACGAGAAAGATGAAAGAATAATGGATATGTTTGGTGTGCTTTTGGGCTTCCATTTCCATTTTATTCTGGATAAAATATGTTTTGGGAGAAGAATTTGAAAATAAAATAAAGGTTGTTTGTATGTTGAGATGAGACAATTGGTACGGTAGCAAGTTAAATCATGTTTAAAATGTGTTGGAAAAAGGTATTCTGAAAGAAGAATTTGAATTATTTGTAGCAGTCAAATCATGTCTGTTAGATAGAGAAATATTTGAATTATTTTTTGGGGAAGTTTTTGAAAATATTTGAAAAAGATAATTTTATTTTGGGAAAATAATGAAAATAATTTGAAAACCTAAACAAACATGGGATTGTCTAGGGTCCGAGAGGGTTGTACTTCTCGGACCATAACCGGCCAATACAAATGCTCCACATAGGATTAGTACGTACCCACTAAAAAATAGTACGATACATACGTTACAAGTAAAATTACATTAAACGTTTTTTTAATTAAACTGGAAATATAATTAGAAAATTAATAATTTAAAACTTAATTCATATAAAATGAAAAAAAAAATATTACGATCAAATCTAATAGCTTTCCTTAAACTTTAGATCCACTTACATCAATCTCCTTAATTCATAAACAATTTTTCCTCCAAAAAAATTCATCATCGAGTTTTTCCTTCTTTCTGGCAAAGTTCTCTGAGTAAGAAATCATCATGTGGTTCTTCTTAGCGTACAGCGTAGAGAAATGTGAGACAAATCTTTTCTTCCATACATATTGATTTTCCCATGTGTCATGTAGAACTGGATGATTGTTAATCCATTTTTATTTTGTCGGCAATTTGATCATCTGATGATAATAGTGTTTGTATGATTTTGTAATGTATCTGCTAGAATCTAATTGGATTCTAATAAACAAGGGATGAGTAAAGACTTGTACAACAAGTCCTTATGTACCGTGAAACACAAAAGGGAAGTCTCCTTGTTTACTTTCATTCTTTAATTTGTCATTAATTGTTTCTTTCATATAGGAAACTATCTTATTAATTAAAAAGAGTTATTCTTAACTTAATGATGTGTAGAAGTTTTGTGAAAGAAGAATTCTTTCTTTCCATATATTTCACACAGACGTGTGAGAATCAAGAGAAGGGATAATTCCTTTTTATTTTTTTTTTGTATATTATCATTAATTGGAATATTATTATTTATATGGGATCTCTCTTGTATTTTAATAATATATTATTAGATAGGTATCTTATAAATCTTCTACATCTCCTGTACGTATCTAACTTTAATTAGTTTGCTTATACAGGTGTCTTTCTCAGGCTACATAAAAAAGAGAAGCAGCTACAGAATACGGCATGTCTTTTTGGAGAGAAACAAATCGCTCTTTTCTTTGTTGTTGTTGTGTGCTTTTTGGAGAGAAAAATATTTCTCTTTTCCTTGTTGCTCTTTCGGCGACTTTTTATCGAGAGAAGAGTTCAGAGAAAATATAGTTTTTTCTTCTTGATTTTATTGCTCCAGTGTGATGTGATTTTCATAGAAAATATATCGGCTTCAAGGCTTTGTGGTGAAGACACCAAGATTCAAGGATTATCACAAGTTTGCTTCTTCTATACAAAAAGAAGATCGGTTCTTCGGGAGAGGGGCTTAAACAGATCTCGGGAGGAGAACGATCCGCCGACTGAGGGATTCAGCGTTGAAGGGAGTTCAACCGTGCGGAGCAAGGGACGTGCTGCAAATTGAAGATTTATAATTCAGCGTAGTATACAAGAACGGCGTCAACAAAGAGGAAGTTTTGTATTTTGATTAGGTCCTACTATTGTATTCGTAAAACTAACAATTAGTAAATTTTGTTTGCAGGTCCCCGTGGATGTAGGGTACAATTGTATCCGAACCACATTAAATTTGTGTCTTGTTTATTTCTGTTTTCACGAACTGTTTCACGAACTGTTGCAAGTATTGTATAGGCAAGTATTGTAACTGTATAATTGTTCGATTTTCTGCAACTATGTCCATTTCTTTATGTAAATAACCCAATATAGGTTCACAGACAATTAACACATCTTTCACCGTCGAGATACGACAACAGAGGATATCTATGCTGCCCAATGTCATAACTCAAAAACAGAACAAATGACTTGCAAATTTGCAATACAAATAAGATTTTTTCGCCAATTTAATATTTAATAAAGACATGGTACATGGTGTCTAGGAAATTATTAAACCCAATAATTGCAAGGTTGGAGGTGTTTAGGCATTTTGCCCAAGTAATATAAGATACAAACATATGCAGAAAAACGAGGATGAGAAGAGATCGACAATATTGACCCCTTTTTACTTTAAAATGAAATTATGGATTGATTTGCAGAAGAAATAACGTACCAATTTTTTGATGTATTCGTAAGCAAAAACCGAAACTTCTGTTGTTTGTCCAGCAAGAAGGTCAACAGACTTGCAGCTAACTTTAAATAAATGAGGTGGTCTTGTAATATGTTTTCTGCATGTAGAGCTAAAATACCAGAGCAAGTATTTTATGCTAAAACACAACCAGAATAGCCGGGGGAAAAAAAGAAAAAAAAAAAAAGTAATTTTATATCATGTTACTCGCCAACAAGGTTTCAGTTGAGAAACTCAATCTCAATTCAATCAATGTACGAAATAACATCTGATTAGATGAAACCCTAAATTCCAAACCCATGTTGTGACTCCTATCATCACACATCAAGAATTAACAATCAAGTAAAAATTAAATGAATACGTGTAAAATTCACGAACATACAGACATAGACATGAATAAAATCCAGCTATTACAAAAGCAAACTAACTCCAACAGAAATAAAACAAGCACGCAGGAACTAGAAAAAACGCGTCACAACTACATGCAGAGTTCAAGAGAAACAAAACACATTCCATTGTATACCATTGGATATAAAGAATGCAAGAATTTATCAAAAAGAAAATAATGGCATACACGGTACACCTAGGGAAGGCTTCTTGCAATGAGATGATAAAGGAATAAAGAAATATTTAAAGATAGAGAAAACCAATCAGAAAGCAAAACAAATACAAAATACAACCTACTCCATAATTCAAAAAAAGCAAAAAGACCGTGGAAGTAAGAAAAATCGACGGCAACTAACTTTGTTCGAAACAAATTTTAAAGGAGTTTTTTATCTGAAAGAGAAACTTTTAAGCTTTTCAATCAATGCAGAATGATAGAAGTCTTGCTTACTGTTTAAGTTCTTGCATATAGTATACAATGTATTCTATTCTCGTCATCCAATAATGGTCAGCAGATCTAATGTTATGCCTCACGTAATTAGCCCACCTCAATCTGCAGCCCCTCCAAAAATTTTCACACCTGATACATACGACTAACTCAATAAATGAGTAATAACACAAGACAACGTACATATACATATACACACCCAAATAGTAGAGGTCGGAACTTGGACATCATAAAAATAAAATCAGCAAGTGTGTGCAAAAGGATACCAAAAACTGTTTCCTATATTTCCGAAATTATGAGAAAAAAAGAAAATTTTTGGTGCACAAAAAATATAAATTAGGAAAATATTTCTACACACGTAAAATAGTTTGAGTGACTAAAGCAATAAATAGATGCATGAATTCAACTTTTACGAATCTAGTCGATACAAGAAAGTTATTCCTATGCAATGCCAATCTAGTAATATTTTTAAATTCTATGACAAGGCTAATTCACCTCTATATTCTAACAAAAAGATAACTTACTTCCTCAAGTATGAGCACACTTCAACATAGTTTTCCATAATAAAAAAAATGAACATTAAAAGCCATACAAATAAATGATTAAACGCCAATAAATACCTGTGGCCATAGTATTTTGCCGTTGCTCTATGTATCTTAGAGCTTTAACTTTTGATCGGAATGCTCTTGAAACACCCGGTGCGTAGTATTTCTGCATAAAAACAAAAACATCAATTCATCATTGACTCTTATTCTATCATGGCTTTCGATAATTTTTTCGATATCATAACTCTTATTCTGTCATGGCTGTTGTGAATCAACTTTTCAGTTCTCATCGTTTAATCTAGTTACTGTAATTTAAGTATCAACTGTATACCATGTAACAATTAATTTGATTTCTTTAAAACAGTTTCAATCTCGTGTTGGTTTCTTGTGAAATTTTGAGGTTTGATATATTTATTTTTAAGAACTGAAAAATATAATTTTCTCTCACATTTTTAGTTTAAATCACTCTAATCCCACCTATAATGAATTGATGGTAGAGTACCATGTACCGATTATGCCGTACCGAAAGTAACGGTACATCGAACATTGGCATACCGCCATTTTTGGTAAGGCAATAGTATTAATTATTCAATACCATAAGATATGATAGGTACGCAGTATAGCGCCAAATATTCGACAACCGTACAGAATCCACCCCTAAGTGATACTCATACACATACTCGAGAGAAATAAATATGTTATAAAAATGTTTTGAATGTAGCAAAATTATTGCAATTTTTGACAAACAAATAAACATATAACAATTAATATAGCGTAAATTACCTTGTTTGCGTATCCGGTAAATTTTCCAGTCAACGGCGTTTTGCTTACTCGTTTCACCCATCCTTCGGGCATCCACGAGTCGTCATCCACATCTATTTTGTTGATTGGCTTCTGCACAAAATGTTAAAAAAAATGTTAAATAAAATTAAAATTTCAAAAAGTGAAGCCTCCTTTCACAGTTGACAGGTCATTATTTCCATGTCCAAATCTCTAATTGTATTCAACTGCCGCAAGCAAGAATTAATTAATGTAATACAACGTTGATAGCAGGATATATACGCGAAAAAATGACCCTTGCATGCAAGGGTAAAATAGCTACAAGAGAAGGCTTACCTTTGTTGCACCACCTAATTTCGATTTTTTCTGCTTCGAAGGTCCATAAGGCATCACAGAACCTTCTCCGACTTGTTCTCGCTCCATGTTCTTTTCCCAAATAAGTTGAAAGTACAAAAGTTGATTAACATTATGCAAAACCCTATACCAAAATCTATTGTAACAGCATGATAAAGTCCATGATACAACAAATAAATAAAAAGATTCCACAAAATTATATATATATATATATATATACATATATATGTATGTATATGTATATGTACATGTATATGTGTGTATATATATACACATCTAGATCATCTACTTTACCTCTCGAGGGTGATTTGCTGCGGGAATTCACAAAACCAGCGAGGGTTGTTGAAGCAGCTGAGGGTTAGGTATAGGGTCTATGCCTTCTCCATCTTATCTGTGGTCAGAAAAGGATGGAGTTATAATTACTTCATATGGCCATAAATTTGCTCGATTACTTGAGTGAATAGTAACTTAAGACAAAAAATTAACACGTGAGTAAAAAAAATTTCAAGATGACACAAATAGTAGAGGTTGGAACTTGGACATCATAAAAATAAATCAGCAGGTGCGTGCAAAAGGATAGCAAAAATTGTTTCTTATATAACCAAAATTATGAGAAAAAAAGAGCATTTTGGGTGCACAAAAAGTATAAATTAGGAAGATATTTCTACACACGTAAAATAGGTAGAGTTATTAAAGCAATAAATAGATGCTTGAATTCTACTTTTACGCATCTAGTCGATACAAGGAAAGTTATTCCTATGCAATGTCAATCTATTAATATTTGTAAATTCAGTGACAAAGCTAATTCACCTCTATACTCTAACAAAAAACTTACTTCCTCAAATATGAGCACCCTTCAACATAGTTTTCCATAAGAAAGAAAATGAACATTAAAAGCCATACAATGAAATGATTCAACGCCAATATATACGTGTGGCCGTAGTATTTTTACTGTTGCTCTGTGTATTTTAGAGCTTTAACTTTTGACCGGAATGGTAGAAACTTTTAAGCATTTCAATCAACGCAGAATGATAGAAGTCTTGCTTACAGTTTAAGTTATTGCATATAGTATACAATGTATTCTATTCTTGTCATCAAATAAGGGTCATCAAATCTAATGTGATGCCTAACATAATTTGCCTACCTCAATCTGCAGCCCCTCTACAAATTTCAGACATGATATATACGACCAACTCAATAAATGAGTAATAACACAAGACAACGTACATATACAAATACACACCCAAATTAATCTAGTCCACTTCTCATTCTATTATGTTATATATTATTAACAATCAGGTTAAATGTGGTGTTGCCATTTCGGATAGTAGGTGAGGCTTTCTTTAATATAACTTCATATATATATATATATATATATATATATATATATATATATATATATATATATATATATATATATATATATATATATATATATATATATATAATCTTTTCACTTCTTCCTTTTTTCGTCCACATCCTTCTTCTCTCTCACAAAAGCAAGTGGTCGGACAAAGAATTGTTGGCACCACATATCTTCTATGCCCTCATGGCGGCGCTCCACGAGGCCTGAACCACCACGATGCTGCTGTCATGAGCAACGGCAGCCCCTTCTCGCCATGAGAGTCGATCTATTATTGTCGTCCGAGAAGAATGAGATCAGTCTTCATGCGGGTGGAAATTAGACGGTGTTTTTGTGGTGACGATGGTGGGGATGGTGATGGTGTGGTGTGACGACGGTATGGTGACAATGGAAAGACAGATCTAGTGTTTTTGGTTAGATCCGGCGGGGCGGAGAAAGTCGCGCATGCTAGACCCCTAATCGACCATGCTAAGTTTTAATCGACTATGCACAGTAGTCGATTAAAGTTAAATCGACTATGATCAGTACTCGATTAAAGTTAATCATTACGTTTTTTAATTCATTTTTGAACTTTTGGTTATTGATTCCCGATTTTGTCACGTGTAGTCGGACTTGGGGCATTTAGGTAATGTGTTTTTGTTCTGTCATTGTCAATCCATCATCCAATTTCTATAAATAAATACAATTTTTGTATATCTTTTGTTTTGTAAAAAATAGCTGATTTTGATTTTCTTTTTTGCAGTTATTTTTGTTATTTGTTTCGGTTGGTTATTGTTTGGATTCTTTTGTTGAATCGTGTTGGTTTTGATTGAATATATTACGGTTGTTGTTGTTGTCACTTTTAGTAATTAATTTCATTATTCAACCACAATTTTAGTTATTAGTTCATTAATCAATTATTCCCTTAGTCGATTGATTCCTCACATAGAAAAAGTATTACAAAAAATTTTAAAAAAAATAATAATAAAAAGCTATTTTTTTTAAATTAAAAAAGATATTAAAAAATTAAAAAGGAAAAACAAAAATTAATTAAAAACAAAGGGGAGGAACAAAACTGGGGATGTGTGTAGTTGGAAAAAACATAGTGGATTATTGAAAAACGGAAAGGAGCCTGGGTTTACATCAAATAGTGAAATATGGGTTGGACATATCCCTATTAATGAAAGTTTGTGGACGTTCTCAAAGTGCCCCATTTAATAAAGTCAAAAATCAGCCCTTTGTAATTTGGAATTACCGAAAAAATCCTCATGTTAAATAAATCAGCAAGGACGCTCCAATGAAAATCAGACAAATCAAAATAGTTCCTTGACAGCTTATCGTGGACACCGCGCGCAGAGTAGGCTACCGGGGGTGACTTTTTGACCTAAAAGACCAAAATACCGTTTAAATTATAATTTAAAAAAATTACAGATTCAACCCAAAATGAAGTTTTTGAAATTTTCAATTCAATTTTTCAAATTTTCAGAAGCGCCCTCTCTCTAAATTAACTCAAAATTGGAACATCAATCTCAATTTTTAATTCAGTCCTTAATACAACATCTTCTCCTCATCGAAAAATGTCTATATTGACCTCATCGAAAAATGTCATTCTCGATTTCTATTTCCAAAACGGCTGGGGTCACCTCCAACCAAAACCTGAATTCCTCAACCAACCACGAAAACCCTCAGTTTCTTTAGTGAAATTCTAAAAGAACCCATGGCAGCGAGGTGCTGTTGGAGTTTGGAAGCAGGCATGAAGAATGAGATCTGGTCCAACCAATTTTTTTCTCTTGTTCAAAGGTTGGCAGCACGAAGTAGTTCTAGGTGGGTGGCTCCAACATATGCGACGGTGAATCTCTGTTGAGGTGCAAGCATAGTCCCACATCCGTTTAATATGGAAAATATCACTTCTTTATAAGGAGATAAGGAGGGAAGGAGGGGATAGCAACTCTATTTATGGGACCTTTTGGAAAAATACCTAAGAGCAAAACCAATAGGATTTGGCCCTGATTAGACAATATCATACATATGTAGAGCTTGTGGTATACCGATGGGCCCCTAAAAATCTCGGCGATGAATCTCCAATTTGAGGTGTATAACAGAGAGGTGTTGGGCTTGGGTTTAGAGACGGGATGGTGGTTGATGGGTTTGGTATTACGGTGAAGATGATAAAAATGTGGGGTCGGGTGGGTGGCTTTTGTTTGACGGGAAAGATGAAAGAATAATAGATATGTTTGGTGAGCTTTTGGGCTTCCATTTCTATTTTATTCTAGAGAAAAGATGTTTAGGGAGAAGAATTTGAAAATAAAATAAAGGTTGTTTGTATTTTGAGATGAGACAATTTGTACTGTAGCAAGTTAAATCAAGTTTAAAAAGTGTTGGAAAAAGGTATTCTGAAAAAAGAATTTGAATGATAAAGTGATTTTAGTTTGTATTTTAGTGAAAAAAAATTTCACTATATTAGTCAAATCATGTCTGTTAAATAGAGAAATATTTGAATTATTTTTTGGGGAAGTTTTTGAAAATATTGGAGAAAGATAATTTTATTTTGGGAAAATAATGAAAAGAATTTGAAAACCTAAACAAACATGGGTCCGAGAGGGTTGTACTTCTCGGACCATAACCGGCCAATACAAATGCTCCACATACGATTAGTACGTACCCACTAAAAAATAGTATGCTACATACGGTACAAGTAAAATTACATTAAACACCTTTTTAATTAAACTGTAAATTTAATTAGAAAATTAATAATTTAAAACTTAATTCATATCAAATGAAAAAAAAAAATATTACGATCAAATCTAATAGTTTTGCTTAAACTTTAGACCCACTTACATCAATCTCCTTAATTCATAAACATTTTTTCCTCTCAAAAAAATCATCATCGATTATTTCCTTATTTCTGGCAAAGTTCTCTGAGCAAGAAATCATCATGTGGTTCTTCTTATCGTACGGCGTAGAGAAATGTGAGACAAATCTTTTCTTCCATACATATTAATTTTCCCATGTGTCCTGTAGAACAGGATGATTGTTAATCCATTTTTATTTTGTCGGCAATTTGATCATCTGATGGCAACTGTGTTTGTATGATTTTGTAATGTATCTGCTAGAATCTAATTGGATTCTAATAAACAAGGGATGAGTAAAGACTTGTACAACAAGTCCTTATGTACCGTGAAACACAAAAGGGAAATCTCCTTGTGTACTTTAATTTTTTAATTTGTTATTAATTGTTTCTTTTATATAGGAAACTATCTTATTAATTAAAGAGAGTTATTCTTAACTTAATGACTTTAATAGAAGTCTTGTGAAAGAAGAATTCTTTCTTTCCATATATTTCACACACACGTGTGAGAATCAAGAGAAGGGATAATTCCTTTTTATTTTATTCTTATATTATCATTAATTGGAATATTATTATTTATATGGGATCTCTCTTGTATTTTAATTTATTTATTATTAGATAGGTATCTTGTAAATCTCCTATATCTCATGTACGTATCTAACCCTAGTTAGTTTGCTTATACATGAGTCTTTCCCAGGCTATATAAAAAAGAGAGGCGACGAAAGAATACGGCGTGTCTTTTTGGAGAGAAACATACCTCTATTTTCTTTGTTGCAGTTGTGCGCTTTTTGAAGTGAAAATTATTTCTCTTTTCCTTGTTGCTCTTCCAGCGACTTTTTATCGAGAGAAGAGTTCAGAGAATTTTTTTCTTCTTCTCGTTTTTATTGCTCCATTGTGATACATGATTTTCTTAGAAAATATATCGGCTTCAAGGCTTTATGGTGAAGACACCAAGATTCAAGGATTATCACAAGTTTGCTTCTTCTATACAAAAGAAGATCGGTTTTTCGGGAGAGGGGCCTAAACAGATCTCTAGAGGAGATCGATCCGCCGACTGAGGGATTCAGCGTTGAAGGGAGTTCACCCGTGCGGAGCAAGGGACGTGCTGCAAATTGAAGATTTATAGTTCAGCGTAGTATACAAGAACGGCGTCAAATTGAAGAGATTTATTCTGTTGCTGCTTCTCTTTTTTATATAGCCTGGGAAAGACTCATGTATAAGCAAACTGATTAAGGTAAGATACTTACAGGAGATGTAGGAGATTTATAAGATACCTATCTAATAATATATTATTAAAATACAAGAGAGATCCCATATAAATAATAATATTCCAATTAATGACAATATAAGAAAAAAAATAAAAAGGAATTATCCCTTCTCTTGATTCCCACACGTCTGTGTGAAATATATGGAAAGAACGAATTCTTCTTTCACAACCCTTCTACACAAGTCATTAAGTTAAGAATAACTCTTTTTAATTAATAAGATAGTTTCCTATATAAAACAAACAATTAATGACAAATTAAAGAATTAAAGTAAACAAGGAGACTTCCCTTTTGTGTTTCACGGTACATAAGGACTTGTTGTACAAGTCTTTACTCATCCCTTGTTTATTAGAATCCAATTTGATTCTAACAATCTCCCCCTTTGTCATTGATTGATTCTAATCATTTTCTCCGCGTGAGTAAAATTCCTGAAAATGAAACAATAGAGGATAGAAGGAAGCAATAAAACCAATGATCATCCTCAACATCAAAGGAACAACTCATCATCATCATCTCTTTCAGCAAAAAGAGTGGCATGAACTGTTGTAGCAGTAAGTGCCACAGTTATAGCAACTGTTCCAACAGTAGTGGCTTCGGTAGGTGGTTCACAACAGAGTCAGCTCCCCCTGCATGTGTTTCTCCCCCTGTAGGTGGTCTTTGGGCAGCTCTTTTTGTACATGACTTCATTCTTCCCCTTTGTTTACATGGCTTGGTAGACTTGGAGGCCGACGTGGTAAATCATCCACGTGATAAAAGACTCAGCAAATAACTTCGGCATTAGCTCCTCGTTTTATATTCTTGTGAAGACCTAAACCAATTAATGACAATAAACACAATATTAAAAAGGTGAAATTCCTTCTATTTTGGAGATACACGTCAGGTGATTAATATGGAGAGATAATTTATTTCTTCTCAAATTATCTAATGACATAACTAAGGAAAATATGTTCCTCATATTAATACACATCTCCATAGAATTCCACATGGTGTTGTGGACTTAGAATCTCATCGAGATTCTAACAGTTTCGACCCTAACATTTCGAGACCTATGAAGTTATATACAACCACAGTTCAACTGATACCAATCACAGTTGAACTGATTTCCATGTGGTTGTACTTATCAATTACACTATTTTGAATATGTAACAAACATTTGACTCATGTTGTAATTACTGTGTGAAGAAGATATTACTTTGGCATTGAAATTATAATGTGTCCTTATTTGCCCGTTTGTCGTTTATAAAACAAATATATTTGTCTTTTCACATAATTATTCTCGCGAGTTAATTGCAAATACCTCCCCTGTGTAATCTCTAATTGGCAAATACCCCCCTGTCAACAAAAAAAACTCACCAGCGCCCCCTCGTGTAACCAAAGTCAATGCATGTAGACCCCTTAAGGCAAATCATGTCTCTCATTCGCGGGCTCTGTGAATTTTTATGTTATTTCTAGGGTGAAATGTCATAGATACCCCTGTATAAATAATAAAATCAGACTGGTTAAATTATAAATAATTATAGCTTATAGGACTGAATTGTAAATTTTAAAATTTCCAAAATTGTAAAATAAGGAACAAAAATTGAAGATTTTTCAGATCTTCTTCCTCGTTCCATTCCGCCGCCCACCTCCCAACCCGAAAAAATTCGGCATCGCCGCCGCCTTCTGGCCTGTCTAGCACCACCACCGCTCTCTAGCTCGTCTAGCACCACCGCCACCCACCTACTCCTTCAAATTTAGCTCCCTCGTCACCGTCGCCTTCTGTCCCGTCTCACACCACCGATACCCACCTACTCCTTCAAATTTCTCTCGCTCGTCACCGCCACCGTCTGGCACCACCCAATTCTTAGCGAGAGAGAGTTGTGTATAGGAAAGGTTTTTCTTCTCCTGCACATAATCGCCTTTGTCGCCGCCTTTGTTCAAATTGCATATATAGGCTGCCATAGGAAGAGTGAAATTGGAGGACAAAGGGTGATCTGGTGGTGGGGCAGCGGCGGCCGGCGTGGGGAGAAGAAGTGTTGAGGTTGGTGGTTGGTGGTGTGGGGTGGGATGGAGCAGGAAAGAAGACGACTCTTTTTTTGCTGCTCTTTTCTTTTTTCTTTTTTTCTTTTTAATGTACATTAAAATGTAATAAAAAAAATATGAAACATATAAAATTTAATACAACAATATATGTTTAATTTTTGTTTATATTTTATAATTACAAAATTATTAATAAATATTGTTTATAAAATTAAAAATAACTACACATCAAAAAAAAAAAATTAAAAATAATTGTGTAATAAAATTTTGTTTAATTAAATTAATTTCAGAGTTGAGAAAATATTAAAAAATAAATATGTACAGTATATATTTTATTAATTGCTGAAAAATCCCATAGTGCATTTTCGTCACTTCACTTTTAGTCAGTGCCTAAAAACATAGAGGGTGCTGTGAGTTTTGAGTTTGATTACACGAGGGGTCGTTGGTGAGTTTTTTTTTTTTTTTTTTTTTTTTTTTTTACAGTGGGGTATTTGCCAATTACAGATTACATAGGGGAGGTATTTGCAATTAGCTCTTATTCTCACATAAAAAACAGTAAAATATATATACTGATCAACCGTGAAAGAAACAATATGCTAAACACTAGAATCGAATGCATAATTGAGATATAAATTATAATAAATTCAAAAAAAGTTTTATTGTCAAGTACCATAATAAAATATACCCAAAAGTATATTTTTTTCCCTTGGAGATTATTGGCTACTGAAGTGGACAATAAGAGAAGCAACACGGTAACGGTCAAATAAACTGATGTAGAATCAGAAGGCGGTGGGTCAGTAGGTGCAGTCATGGTGGTCGCCTAGGGGTTTCAACATCTGTGGTTGGTGCACAAGCATCCGGCTGAGGAGTTGCCGACGAGGGGGTGATGGGGGTGGTCGCTGATAGATTTGCCCCGACACCAGCCAACGAGTCTAGTACTGTTACAATTTAATTTCTGCCTGAATTGGCCGAGAGTGCAGATATAGTGCTGAACCTCGGTGCCTTATAAGCTCCTCGAGGATTGATAATGGCACTTATCTGATAACACCATAAGATTAATAACACCTCATTTCAAATGAAATAAATCACAACCAAAGCATAGGGTAACGATACACAACATCAACAAGAAAAGTTTTATGAATTAATGAACAAACATGGACCTTTGTAATCTTGTTAGATGATTTCATATTCTTATCATACCATAAAAGATGAAATAAGAGTACATCAGAACATTCAACATGATATACAATACCAACGAAAAGATTCGACTAATAATGATTAATAAAGCCTATTCCCCTGTTATTTTCATCGTGTTACAAATGAATGAAACCTCCAAAATATACCTGACTAATTCGACATTCCTGGAGCTTTAGCAATAGCCACAAGCTAAGAAAAAACCTCTTTATTTTTAAGAAATTTCTTTGTGTTCTTCATCTTCGTCGGAAGAGTCGCCGCCGCCAACCGGCAACACCGCTATCTGCATAAGATCGGTTGGGATGGAGAGAAGTGGTTGCGTTCTTATATAAAGAATTTGGGGAGTTTTGATTTTATTTTTTCTTGTAATTTTGTTAATTGATTATGATTACTGTAATATTTGTTTAATGGATATTTTACATTTTGTGGTTGAGTTTGTAACGTTAATTAGGTAATTTATATAACCGTACAATGTGTGTATGATGGTGTACGATCTGTTTTTATTAGGTTCGTACTTTTATTTTAAAAATCCGAGTATCAGACTAGGTCGTACAAAAAAAATCAACGGATGAGATTAACTGATACGCGTTTTCCTCACGTATAATTTACCGCAAGTATACAATATCGCATTTTGCAGAACAGTGGTTCCGGATATCGATCCACAGGGACCTTGTAGATTCACATGCTAAGTAGTGTAACTATATTATATATAGCCGATTGTAAATAATTGGAATGGTAATAAACCCTAGTTTAAAGGCAAGCAAGATCGTAAACATGCAAGTATAGAATGTACGTAAATAAAATAGCGACAACTCAACACGGGAGGGCTTCGATTTAAAAGGGACTTCTTGGGCCAAATCCACCTATGTATAATCAACAACGATCTACAAATCCGTTGTCTAAAGTCACATTCCTATTCGTTAACCCAGACGTTAAAGTACTCTAACCCCCATCTCCAATGTAGTTAGAGTCTACCCACAGGTGCGACGTCTCCGTTCAGAACCTTCTATTAAGAGAGCATTTAGGTCAAGTCCTTAGGGGTTATCCGAAGTGGATCACGTCTCCCTTTCCACACCCCGAGCTATGTTTTCCTAACTTCAAACAAGAAATCCTCTCACGTGTTCATTCCTATTTAATATCAATCCGAGAGCTGATCAAACAATCAGAAGCATTTAATACAGGAAAACATAAACGAAATCGAAACACGATAAACAGATTACAGAAATGACGATCGAAATCAATATAAACAAGGTTTCATTACCCTAGAAGAAAATTTTCTTAGTTCATAACAAACATAATGTAAAAAGAATGTACACAAAGAAATTGCGTAAGAAAAACCCAAGTCGAAACCCCCATTGATGATTCTCGTGAAGGACTGTCGAAAATCGTAAAACAATCGAAGTAGCATGAAGAATGAAGGGCCTTTCTATTTATAGTGAAATGCAAAGCTTCCTCAATAAGCTTTGCAAAATAACTATCTTTCTCAAAAGTCGTGCCCAGATCGCGATCTAGGTTGGCTAGATCGCGATCTGGGTCTTCTTGGCCCCAAAATTGGCTTGAAAATTCGGTTTCGCTTTCAAATGGCTTCGACTCGGAAAAAATATCTAATAAAACCTAGAAATAGAAATAAAACAAGAAACGCAATAATATATACAAATAAAGCCGAAACTCGGACGAAAGAAGACCAAATCTCAAAGATTTGATAAGCAAAAATCGTGCAAAACAAACACTTATCATTAACAAATAGTAATTTTGTACGCACTGGATTAAATATCTTACGGTCCGAGAAGTACAACCCTCTCGGACCTTAGACAACCCCAACAAACATAGCTTATTTTGTCTCTTTTTTTTTCAATACAATGGTTTGTTTGGCCATTCGAAATTACAAAGGGATTATGTGCAAATAACTCAATTAATAAAACATCTTGAGAAATATAAAATAAAAAACATAAAATAAAATATAGAGAAAATCACCACGTACGTGCAACACATGTGCACCTTGCTAGTATTTACAAATATAGGGAAAAATACAGTTTATGTCCCTAAACTTTACTACTAAAATGATTTATGTCCTCAAACATTTCAATCCCCGAAATATGTCCTCAAACTTGCAACTTTTGATCACTTTATGTTCTGCCGTTAACGTCGGCAGCGAACTTCGACGGAAATAGCACGCGTGGCTCACGTGACGTTTATATGGCCGTTAAATGTCGAGCTGTACAACACCCAGTGCCTACTTGGTCGACGAAACGTGATGTGGAGCGACACGTCATTCTCCTCCCCTATTTCTATTCTAAAATCCCTAATTCTCGATATCCCCAATGAACCCGTAAATCCAATCCCTAAAACCCCATTTTGAATCCTTCAATTGAGGTGAAATTCGAAAATAACAGAATCGTCTCTGAATCCATGGCCATTTTTCGTGGTGTTTTACCAGCAAAATAGCCCAATAAACAAATGCCGAATGTTTCCTCGATTTCACTTTCATCTTCGGGCTGAAACATCATGTATTCTTCCACTTCGTTGGGGAAGTCGGGGAGCTGGAATCCGTTCTTGGGCACTCTATTCTTGGCGAAAAAAGAATTATATGCAGCTTTGACAAGTGCTGCATGTTTTTTTTTCCGGAATTGGTTCAGACATTTTGTCGAACACCTTCGGGGCAGGTTCTGAATCTGCTGAGTTGGGTAGAATTTGTGCCATCTTCACCATCCTTGTGCTCGCTGCATCGAGACCACAAGGGGCACAAGCATCAGCAGACGAAGAATCACACGACCCCAACGTTCTAGAGATGGAGTTGGGAGAAGAATTAAAGATTTCTCTAATTTTTTTTTCAGAACCAGAAGAGGAGTCGCTTTTACCTTATTCCTCTCGATTGCAGACATGTGTTTGCACGTGAATCTGCTGTTCTTTGAGAAGGGAAACGCTCTTCAAAGTGTGGGAAAATTAGGGTGTATGGGAATGAAACGTGATTTGGTATTTCGGAGAGTGAGTTAGAGGAAATTAGTATATTATTGTGCCACGTCAACATTTAATATTCAATATATTATTCCACGTCACATTTAACGGCCACATAGACGTCACGTGAGCCACGCGTGCTATTTCCATCGAAGTTAGCTGCCGACGTTAACGGCAGAACATAAAGTGATCAAAAGTGGCAAGTTTGAGGACATATTTCGTGGATTGAAATGTTTGAGGACATAAATCGTTTTAGTCGAAAAGTTTAGGGACATAAACTGTAATTTTCCCTACAAATATACAAATCTGGTGGATATATATGGTGCTTCTCTTAATACCTAGAATTCATTAACTATCGAAATATTAAACATCACTAAAGGTCATGAGTTCTAATTACCACCATTTAGACCAAAAAAAATAAAAAAATTCATATCTACATTACATGCATAATGCTGCTTCAACTATTGAACTTTGGAGATAAACATGAAACTAAAGCTACTCAGATCATTAAGTCAAATGATCGAAGCTTGAATGGCCTTGCCAGCTTTTCCTAGATTGACGTTATTAATTTCGAATTTTGCAAGTTATTGAATGAGAGTGGAGGTATGCTCGATTGTACTTATATTATTTGTTGTGATCAATTTCCTTCATTATTAATTAAAAAAAATCTACTGATCTAGTATATATATATATCTATACATGTGCCGATTTATTTTCATTAATTAATTTCCATTGCGATTGTTATGTGGCCAAGTTAGGGGACTGGACAGGCAGAACGGGAGCCACAAATGCTTGTGTCTTATGGGCGCAAAATATTTCGGGGTATGCAGATATTGAACGGAGTAGCAGACGACTCAACTCAAACATAATAGCTTTGATATAGCTAGCTAGCCCTTTTAGGTACGTGAATATTTCCTAGCTCTTCTTCGGATACATTTACAGTTATTGCTTATGTGAACATTGTAGCTAAATAACCCCAACGTGTTATATAAGGCAAGTATTGTAATTGTGTAATTGTTCAATTTTCTGCAATTATGTCCATTTCTTTATGTAAATAACCCAATATCAGTTCACAGTCAATTAACACATCTTTCACCATCGAGAGATACAACAACGGGGGATATCTATGCTGCTCAATGTCATAACTCATAAACAGAGCAAATGACTTGCAAATTTGCAATACAAATAAGATTTTTTCGCCAATTTAATATTTAATAAAGACATGGTACATTATGTCTAGGAAATTATTAAACCCAATAATTGCAAGGTGGGAGGTGTTTAGGCATTTTGCCCAAGTAATATAAGATACAAACATATGCAGAAAAACGAGGATCAGAAGAGATCAACAATATTGACCACTTTTTACTTTAAAATGAAATTATGGATTGATTTGCAGTAGAAATAACGTACCAATTTTTTGATGTATTCATAAGCAAAAAACCGAAACTTCGGTTGTTTGCCCAGCAAGAAGGTCAACAGACTTGCAACTAACTTTAAATCAATGAGGTGGTCTTGTAATATGTTTTCTGCATGTAGAGCTAAAATACCAGAGCAAGTATTTTATGCTAAAACACAACCGGAATAGTCGGGGAAAAAAAGAAAAAAAAAAGTAATTTTATATCGTGTTACTCGCCAACAAGGTTTCATTTGAGAAACTCAATCTGAATTCAATCAATGTACGAAATAACATCTGATTAGATGAAACCCTAAATTCCAAACCCATGTTGTGACTCCTATCAACAGCCATCAAAAATTAACAATCAAGTCAAAATTAAATGAATACGTGTAAAATTCACGAACATACAGACATAGACATGAATAAAGTCCAGCTATTACAAAAGCAAACTAACTCCAACAGAAATAAAACAAGCACGCAGGAACTAGAAAAAACGGGTCACAACTACATGCAGAGTTCAAGAGAAACAAAACACATTCCATTGTATACCATTGGATATAAATAAAGCAAGAATTTATCAAAAAGAAAATAATGGTATACACGGTACACCTAGGGAAGGCTTCTTTGGAATGAGATGATAAAGGAATAAAGGAATAAAAAGATTTACAGATAGAGAAAACGAATCAGAAAGCAAAACAAATACCAAATACAGCCTTCTCCATAGTTCCAAAAACGCAAAAAGACCGAGGAAATAAGAAAAATCGACGACAACAAACTTTGTTCGAAACAAATTTAAAAGGAGTTTTTTGCCTGAAAGAGAAACTTTTAAGCTTTTCAATCAACGCAGAATGATAGAAGTCTTGCTTACTGTTTAAGTTCTTGAATTTAGTATACAATGTATTCTATTCTCGTCATTAAATAATGGTCATCAAATCTAATGTTATGCCTCACGTAACCCACCTCAATCTGGAGCCCCTCCACAAATTTTCAGACATGATATATACGACCAACTCAATAAATGAGTAATAACACAAGACAACGTACATATACATATACACACCCAAATTAATCTAGTCCACTTCTCATTCTATTATGTTATATATTATTAACAATCATGTTAAATGTGGTGTTGCCATTTCGGATAGTATGCGGGGCTTTCTTTAACATAATTTCATATATATATATATATATATATATATATATATATATATATATATATATATATATATATATATATATATATATATAAAACAATTTTCCAAGATGACACAAATAGTAGAGGTCAGAACTTGGACATCATAAAAATAAATCACCAAGTGTGTGCAAAAGGAAAGCAAAAACAGTTTCTTATATTTCCGAAATTATGAGAAAAAAAGAGCATTTTGGGTGCACAAAAAGTATAAATTAGGAAAATATTTCTACACACGTAAAATAGTTTGAGTGACTAAAGCAATGAATAGATACATGAATTCAACTTTTACGAATCTAGTCGATGCAAAAAGTTATTCCTATGCAATGCCAATCTAATAACATTTGTAAATATTATGACAAGGCTAGTTCATTTCTATATTCTAAAAAAAAAAATAACTTACTTCCACAAATATGAGAACACTTCAACATAGTTTTCCATAATAAAGAAAATGAACATTAAAGCCATACAAAGAAATGATTAAACGCCAATAAATACTTGTGGCCGTAGTATTTTGCCGTTGCTCTATGTATCTTAGAGCTTTAACTTTTGACCGGAATGCTCTTGAAACACCCAGTGCGTAGTATTTTTGCATAAAAACAAAAACATCAATTCATCATTGACTCTTATTCTACCATGGTCGTCCATAATTTTTTCGATATCATAACTCTTATTCTATCATGGCTGTTGTGAATCAAGTTTTCAGTTCTCATCATTTAATCTAGGTACTGTAATTTAAGTATCAATTGTTTACCATGTAACAATTTATTCGATTTCTTTAAAGTAATAGTCATATTTTAAAACAGTGTCAATCTCGTATTGTTTTCTTGTGTAATTTTGAGGTTTGATATATTTATTATTATGAACCAAAAAAATATAATTTTCTCTCACATTT